>NW_026943820.1:7102146-7242146 GCF_035594765.1 Anolis carolinensis
TGTAGTTTGAAGCCATTGTTCCGTGTCCTAGTCTGCAGGGCAGCAGAAAACAAGCTTTCTCCCTCCTCCCTATGACTTCCTCTCACATATTTGTACATGGCTATCATGTCTCCCGGAGCCCCAGTGGCAAAGTGTGTTAAAGCACTGAGCTGCTGAACTTGCAGACCGAAAGGTTCCAGGTTCAAATCCCGGGAGCAGAGTGAGCAACCGCTGTTAGCTACAGCTTCTTCCAACCTAGCAGTTTGAAAACATCCAAATGTGAGTAGATCAATAGGTACCGCTCTGGCAGGAAGGTGACAGCGCTCCATGCAGTCATGCCAGTGGCCACATGACTTTGAAGGTGTCTATGGACAATGCTGGCTCTTTGGCTTAGAAATGGAGATGAGCACCAACCCCCAGAGTCGGTCACGACTGGACTTAACATCAGGGGAAACCTTTACCTTTACCTAACATACCTCACAACCTTTGAGGATGCCTGCCATAGATGTGGATGAAACGTCAGGAGATAATGCTTCTGGAACATGGCCATACAGCCCGGAAAATGCACAACAACTCCTCTGAATAGATCTTACAAAGAAAACCCTGGGATACGATAGCTGTACGTTCTTTGAGAGTTGACTTGAAGGCACGCAACAACAGCTAGCCATTATCAAGAGAGTGCTGTGTTGAACTCGTGCCCTATATATGGGCTTCACATATATATCTGGTTGTCTCCTCTGAAATAGAACATTGGGCCAGGGAGGTCATTGGAAGATCTCAGCTGGGTCCTTCTGATACTCTTATGACTTGGGGCCTTCTCTATTCAGATCAGAAGCTCTGCTGCTGCCATATACATCCTTCTCTAGATCGGCAAGAACTCAGATCTGCTCTTAATGATGCCACCTCTTCCCTGTGCTCACGTTCCACCTGGTAGAAGACAGACAATGTCTTGGAATGTCTTAGAAGTACTTCAGCCTTGTTACTAAGGACTGAGCGAGTCCTTTTGTAAGACAGGAAGGGTGGGGTTTTGATATATATAAAAGGAGGAGGAACGGTAAGTGTCCCCGTTTATGGCAAAACCTATATTATTGTCTGATTTTGCCCGACTCCGACACTTAAGGAAACCCGACTCAAGACCTGATCAGAGTATCACTTTTCAAATGCTTAAATCCCTGTAAAGGTTTAGTGTCTGACTGTGTGCATTTTGCTCAGTATTAACATGTTCAATGGAGTACTTTGATTTTTTTTTTCTATCTAGACGCCAGAAGCTGGTGAATATATGCTTCATAGCTTCAGATAAACCTTTTGTTCTTCTGGGGCTGATCAGCTGGTACGGCAGCGAGAGGGAGAGGAGGAAGGAAATTCGCAGGGGCTCAACGGATTCAAAAAGTCAAATTACCTCTGAGCCATGGCATTGCTGATAATTTAAATGAATATATATATATATATATATATATATATATATATATATGCATGCGCGCACATACATGCATGTATGCGCGCACACACGGAGGCTACACCACACAACATCTCGACTGTTAGAGGACTTTTAATGAAGCCCCAGTTGTGATGACACTGAAGCCGGGAACGCTACGGTGGGATAATTACTTGGCTCCCTCGCAGCTGAGTTTCACAGATGCATTATTAACGGCGCATTCCATGCCATAACGAGCACCGAACGTAGGTGGGATTCGCAAACCCCGGCATCCGCCATTAGCCGATTGGCAAACACAAATGAGTGTTTTCACAAAAGCACGCAAAGGTTGTGAAATTCCAATGAATTCTTTGACTGGGGGAGAGGGGGAAAAAAAAGAAGATGACGATGAGGACGAACGGGAGGGAGACGGAGAGAGCAAGCTTCCATGACCGGGTATGTCACCTCCCAGGGCACCCTGTGCTCTGAGTGAGGCACCCTGGGAAATTATAGAATCAGAATGCATTGATTTTTCTCTCTCCGTCGTCGTCTTCTTCCTCGCTCTCTCCAGCAAAAAAGAAGCAGCAGCCCTGATGAAGAATTAAGGAGGAAATGTAATAACCTAATTCTTTTCCAATCTTCTTTGCTCCCCAGCCTCCCGCCCCGTGCACGCTCCCCGCCCCTGCCCACCTCAATCCCTTCCCTTGTTTTGCTGAGCAATTACATAGCTTAGCCGTGTAAGTAGATGAGACACCCACCAAAGTTCAAACGGAGACGTTGGCCCTCTTACATCAAGGGTTACATTGGCCCAGAGTCACCTGAATGTCACCAGCCATGGCAATACAGTGGCATTATTGGCCCACAAACACAAAGATATATATGCCGTCACACCTAGGCACCATTTAAAGCTTTAAGATGTGCTTCTTCCTTTGCCCAAGTGAACTGTGGGGGCCTTAGAATCATAGAATCATACAATAGTAGAGTTGGAAGAGACCTCATGGGCCATCCAGTCCAACCCCTGCCAAGAAACAGGAAATCGCATTCAAAGCACCCCCGACAGATGGCCATCCAGCCTCTGCTTAAAAGCCTCCAAAGAAGGAGCATCCACCACTCTCCAGAGCAGAGAGTTCCACTGCCGAACAGCTTTCTCTCACTATGAGGAAGTTCTTCCTGATGTTCAGGTGGAATCTCCTTTCCTGTAGTTTGAAGCCATTGTTCCGCGTCCTAGTCTGCAGGGCAGCAGAAAACAAGCTTGCTCCCTCCTCCCTATGACTTCCCTTCACGTATTTGTCCATGGCTATCATGTCTCCTCTCAGCCTTCTCTTCTGCAGGCTAAACATGCCCAGCTCTTTAAGCCGCTCCTCATAGGGCTTGTTCTCCAGACCCTTAATCATTTTAGTCGCCCTCCTCTGGACGCTTTCCAGCTTGTCAATATCTCTGTTCAACTGCAGTGCCCAGAATGGGACACAGTGTGATTCCAGGTGTGGTCTGACCAAGGCAGAATAGAATAGAGGGGAGCAGGACTTCCCTGGATCTAGACGCTATTCCCCTATTGATGCAGGCCAGAATCCCGTTGGCTTTTTTTAGCTGCCGCATCACATTGTTGGCTCATGTTTAACTTGTTGTCCACGAGGACTCCAAGGTCTTTTTCGCACACACTGCTGTCAAGCCAGGCATCGTCCCCCATTCTGTATCTTTGCATTCCATTTTTTTCTGCCGAAGTGAAGTATCTTGCATTTGTCCCTGTTGAACTTCATTTTGTTAGTTTTGGCCCATCTCTCTAGTCTGTCAAGATCGTTTTGAATTCTGCTCCTGTCTTCTGGAGTGTTAGCTATCCCTCCCAGTTTGGTGTCGTCTGCAAACTTGATGATCGTGCCTTCTAACCCTTCGTCTAAGTCGTTAATAAAGATGTTGAACAGAACCGGGCCCAGGACGGAGCCCTGCGGCACTCCACTCGTGACTTCTTTCCATGCTGAAGACGACGCATTGGTGACATCAAGGGTTACATAGGCCCACAGTCACCTGAATGTCACCAGCCTTGGCAATACGGTGACATTGTTTTCCCACAAACACAAAGATATACGATGGTTATCCGGTTAACCATCCGGTCACCCCTTCCCGCAGTTGTGCATCGTCGCCAATGAGGAGGTGGCTGGCAACGCAGCGTTTTGGTTGAGGACGCAAGTGGCAGAGTTTAGTGGGGAAGGAGTTGCCAAGCTCATTCCTCGCTATGATAAGTGCCTAGATTTGAATGGCGACTATGTTGAGATATGGTATTTGGGTGTGGCTTTCAACTGCATATGGTAAATGTTTTCTCCTATACTTAGTTCATTTGTAATTCCAAAACGTAATCTACTTTCTGGATAACCCTCATACAATGTCAATGATACATCAACTGTAATATACAGTACTAGCTGTGCCCGGCCACGCGTTGCTGTGGCGAAGTATGAGGCCCCTTCTACACAGCTGGATAAAATGCACACTGAAGTGGATTATATGGCAGTGTGGAGTCAAGATAATCCAGTTCAAAGCAGATAATATAAGATTATAAATGGGTTATATAGCTGTGTGGAAGGGCCTTGAGTCTACACTGCCATATAATCCAGTTAAAATAAGATAATCTGTATTTTATAGCAGTGTGGAAGAGGCCTAAGTGAGGCCTAACTCTGCCTGTCCCCTAGGCGGAATGGGTTGCTAGGAGACCAAGTGGGTGGAGCTTAGCCTTTTAACTGGCAGCAATTGGATAAAAGCAATTATTCCTCTCCCTCTAATTAGGACTTAAGTTTTCTTTTCTTTTTGTTGTAGGAACGTAGAGGCATGGATGAGAGGTTGTGCTGCCAAGTTTAGTGTTTCTGGGATGTGTAGTTTTGTTGTTTTGTCCTAGGCCGAAATTTCATTACCCTTTTATATATACAGATAGGTAAATGTAAAGGTGCCCGATTCTAGGAGTTGGTGCTCATCTCCATTTCTAAGCCGAAGAGCCGACCACTGGCACGACTGCATGGAGCGCTGTTACCTTCCCAATGGAGCGATACCTATTGATCTACTCACATTTATATGTTTTTGAACTGCTACGGTTCGGGACCCGCCTACCTTCATGACCGCATTTCCCCCTATGAACCTGCGCAATCTCTTCGATCTTTGGAGGAGGCCCTCATCTTGCTTCTGCCTCCATCCCAAACGTGGCTTGTGGGGACGAGGGAGAGGGCCTGCTCCGTGGTGGCCCCGCTGTGGAACTCGCTCCCCAGGGAAACTAGGCAAGAACCTGCCCTCTTAGTCTTTAGGAAAGGCTTAAAAACCTGGCTTTTCCAGCAGGGTTTTGAGAGTCAATATTCTTGGGGAGCTGGAGGCAGGGTATAAAAACAAAGTTGTTGTTGGTGGTAGTGTTGGTGTTGTTGTTATTATTATGTTGGCAGAAGCTGAAGCTGACAGTGGAAGCTCACTCTGCTCCCCAGATTTGAACCTCCAACGTTTTGGTCAGCAAATTCAGCAGCTTAGTGGTTTAACCCACTGCGCCACCGGCGGCTCCAATATACAGTATAAATGAAATTTAATTGGTACAGAATTTACAATTACAAGGGTATTGCTCTGTAAATTCAGATAATTTCTAACTCAAATGAATACAAACTGTTGAAAGGGATGTAGAATGTCTTTTCATATGAATATAAAATTGTAAGTATGCGTACGAGATTTAATACTGTTTGTATGTGGATATGGATACAGTACATGCTCTTGTTAATTGAATGCAATATTCACCTGAGGAAGACCGAGAGTCGAAACTGGTTGTGCAATCGGTGGCACAACGTTGATTTGACAAGCTACATAGAACTTACTTCATTCTCTAGTTTGCAATATACACTCCATGCACTTTGGCCCAGTTCATTTATATGAAATTTGTTCAAGTTTTAATTATGTTATTCAATATCATTGCTATTTTATTATGTCTAACATGTATAACTGTATTTTATTTTGAGGTGTTTTCATTTTTTGTTAACTGTGATTATCTGGGCTATGCCCAAAGTAAGCTGCCCCAAGTTCCTTCGGGGAGATGGAGGCGGGGTATAAAGTTGTTGTTGTTGTTGTTGTTGTTGTTATTTTATTATGACACAGCAAACAAGATAGATATGCTGGATTTCGTATCACAAAATCAAAGTCGAACACTTCCCAAGTGTCTAGGACTGGGTGATGTATTTTCGGATGATGCGTGCAGATCCCAGTAGGGTGGTCTTTTGCAGTTGGCAGATTGTAATTTTGTCAATATCTATTGTTTCCAAATGCCGGCTGAGATCTTTTGACACGGCACCCAGTGTGCCCATCACCACCGGGACCACCTGCACTGGTTTCTGCCAGAGTCTTTGAAGTTCAATCTTGAGGTCCTGATAGCGGCTGAGTTTTTCCTGTAGTTTTTCATCAATGCGACTGTCACCTGGGATGGCAACATCAATGATCCAAACCCTTTTCTTTTCCACAACTGTGATGTCTGGTGTGTTGTGTTCCAGAACTTTGTCAGTCTGGATTCAGAAGTCCCACAGTATCTTTGCGTGTTCATTTTCCAATACTTTTACAGGTTTGTGATCCCACCAGTTCTTTGCTGCTGGGAGGTGGTACTTGAGGCATAAGTTCCAATGAATCATTTGGGCCACATAGTTGTGCCTCTGTTTGTAGTCTGTCTGTGCGGTTTTCTTACAGCAGCTGAGGATATGATCAATGGTTTTGTCAGCTTCCTTGCACAGTCTGCATTTTGGATCATCAGCTGATTTTTCGATCTTGGTCTTAATTGCCTTTGTCCTGATGTCTTGCTCCTGGGCTGCAAGGATCAGGCCTTCTGTCTCCTTCTTCAGGGTCCCATTTGTGAGCCAGAGCCAGGTCTTCTCCTTATCAGCTTTTCCTTCAATTTTGTCAAGGAACTTTCCATGCAATATTTTGTTGTGCCAGCTGTCAGCTCTAGTTTGTAGTGCAGTTTTCTTGTACTGATTTTTTGTCTGCTGTGCTTTGAAGAGTTTCTGATTTTTGACTTCAATCAAAGCAGGTTCTTGACTTTGTTTACATATTCTGCCAGGGCATGTTCTTCTTCTTTGACTGCTTGTTTTACTTGTAAGAGTCCTCTGCCCCCTGATCTTCTAGGCAGATATAGCCGGTCAACATCACTGCGAGGGTGCAGTGAATGATGAATGGTCATGAGTTTTCTTGTTTTTCTGCCAAATTGTCCAGTTCCTCCTGTGTCCAGTTTATAATGCCAGCAGTATATCTTATGACAGGTATGGCCTAGGTGTTTATGGCCTTGATGGTGTTGCCTCCATTGAGCTTGCTTTTGAGAATTTTTCTGACCCTTTGTGTGTATTCTTTGCTGACCACAGTTTTCACATGTTCGTTATTATTATTATTATTATTATTATTATTATTATTATTATTATTATATTGTTCAAGTTAAAAATTATCCGAATGTACAGAGCAATACCATTGCAATTGTACATTCTGTACCAATTATATTTCATTTAATACGTATATATAGTGTATATTACAGCTGATGTATCATTGGCATTGTATATCTTTGTGTTTGTGGGCAAATACTGGTTTGGCTTTAGTCAGGAACCCACTTACTTGGTAACACTATGGCATTACCGGGCAATACCGGGTGGTTCTCCATGACATTGATCTGTTTCCTTCCCCACCTTGCCCTTTAAGCATCTCCCCCTTAGATATACAGAGTCCTAACAGATTTTCTCAATAGAATACTGGATGCGGTATATGAAGCTATTAATAATTCTCCCTCAAACTGCACCGTGTGTGGCCGAGGGGGGAAAAAACTCGGGAGAATAAAATGAGCAATTCTCAGACATGTAGCAAGAAAAAACACAATATTAATGTCTTCCACTCACATGGATCCAGGACAGATTTGAACAACCCTCTACGCCATCCACCTAGACCTCATGCCCCGCTAATCAGAAAACCAATCAACCGCAAAATAATTCTCATGGTCCGGTCATTGCTCTCTTTCACCATTTCAAGAGATAAACATGGAGCCAGAAAGGCTCAACTATCAATCCTTGCTTGTTTTTTTTTTTTTTTTTGGCTCTGGATGCCCAGAGTTCAAGGTGACCTTGTCCAAGTGCTACCCCTATTGCTTTTGTTTGCACACTAAATCTTCAGTCTTCTAATAATTAACACCAGGGCTTAATGAAGTCCAGCTGCTGTGATGGCACATGGAGAAGATGGCACTTTTTGGCAGGGAGACGACGGGCTAAATTTGGGTTATTTCAACTTCAGCACTTTCCTTTTTCCAAACTACCAAACCTGAGGTGAGTTTTGGCCTAAGTAGCAAAATGCAAGCAAAGCCAACACATTAAAGATGGGCCGGAGTGGGTTAAGTTAACAAAATGTAGAGAAAGGGCTTAGCTCATAGGTAGGCATGCAAGTGTGGCAGTTCTCATGGCCAATGTTTTGCTGCTGGAACCCTCCAAGGGATACTCAAATTGCCAAAAACACCAAAAAACATAAACACAACTCCTGTCAACCACTGGTTTTGAAAAAAAGAATTTTCATGTTAAACTCTGCAGAAAATCTCTACATCTATCTATATATATAAAAGAGTGATGGAATCCTGGCGACCGCCAAAACAACAAAACTAAACACCCCCCAACCTCCAAAATTGGCAACACAACCCATCATCCATGCCTCTAGGTTGATACAACAAAAAGAATCGAAAAATAAAGTCCTAATTAGAAGGAGAGGAATAATTATCCAATTGCTGCCAGTTAGAAGGCTAAGCTCCACCCACTTGGTCTCCTAGCAACCCACTCACCCAAGGGACAGGCAAAGTTAGGCCTCATTAGGCCTCTTCCACACTGTACAAATTATCAGATTTTAACTGGATTAGATGGCAGTGTAGGCTCAGTGTATAACCCATTTATAATCTTATATTATCTGTTTTAACTGGATTATCTGGACTCCACACCTTTACCCTTTACCTTAACTACCACCAATTCCTCAATACTTTATTTCCCATACCACCATACTTCGCCACAGCAACGCGTGGCCGGGCACAGCTAGTCTAATATAAAAGGTGAAGGCGGGTCTTTTCCTTGAGACTTCGAAGAGAGATGAGCAAAAAAGGAAGGGCAAAAAAGGATTAGTATGGGAAATATGGAGAGTCATAAACAACTCCTTGATGTAGATCAGTGGTTCTCAACCTGGGGTCCCCAGATGTTTGGGCCTTCAATTCCCAGAAATCCTAACAGCTGGTAAACTGGCTGCATGGCAGAATGGAGTTCGACTGGATGGCTCGCTGGGATTTCTGGGAGCTATAAGCCAAAAACATCTGAGGACCCCAGGTTGAGAATCACTGATGTAGATGAACTTAAGAGACAGTAAGACAGAGTAAGTACTATGGTAGCTATTAAAGCTTGTGCTCTTTTTCTCTTTTGATTAGTATTCTAAAGTGTAATACCAATACCACGTCAACAGGTGTCACTAGAATGCAATAAGCAACAACTCATAAAGTTAGCTCAACCCAATACAGGAAATCTCTATTATTGGTTTATAAATGCATACCTTCGCCATTCTTGAATGTGTTAGGATAGCATATTAAATTTGCAAGCACAGTACAGAAACCACATTTCTCTCTCCACCCAACTCCCTCCAATGCAAAAGGGGAAGAAGGGGACCACAATACCAAATACAATACCAATCACATTAGAAGTTATTCTTAATAAAGAGATGAGAGATAAGAGAAATTCTCATCCATGTGGGTTTTAGCTGAGCTGTTCAAGAAAGAGTTGACATCACTCTATCTCTAGAAGCCATTTATCAGATGGAATGTCCTGATGCATTGACAGAAGGTAAATATTTTAATATATAGCTAAATTATAGTCTCCATCAGTTCCTGCTTTTGCCTTGTGGTAGTGAAGTAACTGGTTTTAAAACCCTCCACATTGTTTGGACGCAAGTGTGGCTTTGTCAAGATACCTGTAAGGTTGTCTGTTTATAATATTATGCCTAGTGTAGATTACAAAATGAGTAGGAACAATTCTGTTGGGTCATCCAATCAAGTCAATGAGAATCAGATTCTTATCAGACACAACTACATCTTCATACATCACCAGGTTTATGGAGTTTACTGCCACAGATAGGGCAAACAATGATGTCCAGTAATTTAGATTGGTTTCAGAGACAGGTCTATCACTAAGTCTTTCAGAAGGTCTATTAGTCTTGCACTGGTTTCATGAATCTATATATATAAAAGGGTAATGAAATTTCGGCCTAGGACAAAACAACAAAACTACACATCCCAGAAACACTAAACTTGGCAGCACAACCCCTCATCCATGCCTCTACGTTCATACAACAAAAAGAAAAGAAAAATAAAGTCCTAATTAGAGGGAGAGGAATCATTGTTTTTATCCAATTGCTGCCAGTTAGAAGGCTAAGCTCCGCCCACTTGGTCTCCTAGCAACCCACTCAGCCCAGGGGACAGGCAGAGTTAGGCCTTACTTAGGCCTCTTCCACAGATTATCTGATTTTAACTGGATTATATGGCAGTGTAGACTCAAGGCCCTTCCACACAGCTATATAACCCATTTATAATGGACTTAATGTAAGGGGAAAACCTTTACCCTTGACCTTAACTACCACCAATTCCTCAATACTTTATTTCCCATACCACCATACTTCGCCACAGCAACGTGTGGCCGGGCACAGCTAGTATGTATATATATTTCATAAGAGTGGAGGTAGTGGAAGGAGATAGACTGAGCACTATGCCCTCAGTTGATAGTTTCAGTAGACTTCTTTTCTGAAATGCTTTCTCCCCAACTTTGCCACTCATGCCAAAACACTTGCTTTCTGCCTTCTGTCCCAAAGCACACAACATAGAAGGAAAACACAAGAGCACTAGAAGTCTTCACATATATATATATAAAGAAGTTACTGCTTGGAGATGATGGGTTTGAAGGGTCAACATAAGTGGGCTCCTTTGCCATATGTATACACCTTGGCAGATGCCTGACAATACTGAACACCTGAATGTAATCTCTGACGTCTACTTCTGTTGTTTGGTAAGCTATAGTTCATGGCAGCGAGTGGAAAGAACAAGCAAGAGATTCTGTACCCTTGGCATATTACATTTCCCAAGTTTCTACAAGGGAATCTGGCACCCAGCTCACTGACTCGTACAACATTCATGCCATAGGTTTAGTAAGGTTTAAACCAAATATGACATTTCAAAGCAACTGGATAGATGTGGGGAGAGTCGGGATCACAGCAGGCAAAGGGCTCTTCTAGAACAATGGAAACTTTTCTACTAGAGATGTGTGTGAAAAAATTTCCTTCATTTCCTTTGTGCTATCATTTCGTTTCAACCGTTCGTCTACACAAAACGAATGAAGACATTTTCATAAGAAACGAGAGGCGACACGAAAATGAAAGCTGCACAGTCATCGTGCTTGCTTTCGTTTCATTTCAATCCCTTCATAATAAGCAGGTACCGACAGAGGACTGCAGTGCTTTCCCATTACAGCTGGTGTGTACCATCATTTCATCCATTTCATCGCTCTTTCTTTGACCATATGAATTTTCTTATAGCTTGGTTGTGATACACAAGCTGCTATATGTAATAGAGATGTGCGCGAATTTTTTCCATTGTTTCCTTCGTCCTAACGTTTCGTTTTGAACGTTCGTCTACACAAAACGAATGACAAAATTTTTATAGGAAATGAGAGGCGACACGAAAATGAAAGCCACACAGTTGTTGTGCTTGCTTTCGTTTTCCTTTTGTTTTGGCCCTGTAACAATAAGCAGGTACTGACAAAGGGCTGCTTGATGTGTACCAACACATATTAAAAATAATATTAATATAAATAACAATAGTTACTGTGGGACCCTAAGCTGAGTCTGAGAGAGGTCGTCTTCCCTATGACATCTGTTTTGTGCTTGTCCCAATGTAAGTTGCCCTGAGTCCTTCGGGAGATGGAGCGGGGTATAAATAAAGTTATTATTATTGTTGTTATTATTATTGTTATTATTATTATCTGATGTGTGCCAATGGGTGTTAATAATAATATTAATATAAATAACGATAGCTATCCTGGGACCCTAAGCTGAGTCTGACAGAGGTCTGCTTCCCCATGACATCTGATATGTGCCAATGGGTGTTAATAATAATATAAATATGAATATAACTAACGATAGGTATTCTGGAACCCTAAGCTGAGTCTGAGAGGAAAGTGCCTCCCCATTACATCCTATGTGTGCCAATGGGTCTTAATAATAATATTGACATGTGTTGTCCAAGGCTTTCATGGCTGGGATCACAGGGTTGTTGTATGTCTTTCGGGCTGTGTGGCCATGTTCCAGAAGTATTGTCTCCTGACGTTTCGCCCACATCTATGGCAGGCATCCTCAGAGGTTGTGAGGCTGCCTTGCCTAGTTTCTCCATGCCTCACAACCTCTGAGGATGCCTGCCATAGATGTGGGCGAAACGTCAGGTGAGAGTACTTCTGGAACATGGCCACAAAGCCCGAAAGACATACAACAACCCAATATTGATATGAATATTAACAATGATAGCTATCCTGGGACCCTAAGCTGAGTCTGAGAGGGGAGTGCTTTCCCATTTCATCTGATGTGTGTCAATGGGTGTTAATAATAATAATATTAATAATTACAATAGTACTCTGGGGAAAACCCAAACGTTTTAAAAGTTGGTGGGCTAAAAAGGGGCCGAAATACCCTCCGTGTGTGGCAATTTTCACCCCACTAGCCCAAAAAGCAAGTGTGTATGTGTGAGTTTTGGAAACCCTCCCATTGCAGCCAATGGCCCGAAAATTTTCAATTTTTTCCGTATGCCTAATGAAAATTCTGTTTGTATAAGTGCCCTATTTTCATTAGTAGGAACAAATACAAAAATGAGACCAAACGAATGAAACTACACAAAACGAACAGCGATTCCATACAAAAGCACAACACTACTTTCTACCATCTGCACCAGCCATGGCCCTGACCTGAATCTGTGTTCACTTTCCTATTTAATGTCATTGAGGAAGCTGTGGTTAAAGGAGAGCCTATTCACCCTTCTACATGACACAACTCTTTGACATTTGCCAGATTTGCATCTGTATCTTGGGCTATAACAAAAAGAAAAGGACAGTATGCTAAGAAAGCAATCTGAGTTTCCGAAAGAGTTCTAGATATGCTATACATTCGTCTACTAAAGGAAGGATTTCCTGATCTCTTTCATGCATTGGTTAAAATCTGGATAATTTAGAATCATTGAATCATTTAATTCCATTTAAGTTTTCGTCCTCTCTTTGGTCTTTACACAAGGCGCCAAACTTCATTAAGTCCGAGTAACAACTGGCCTCCCAGGAGAAAGTTCTGACCCACACCTTACAAGGAAAGCGATGGGCACCTCAATAGGATTTATTTTCGATGGCAAATTGATTCTTTGCACAAAGGTAACAGGGCTCAGTTCTCCCTCATTTAAGCTGCCTCTGTAATGAAGGGCAGAGCTCAGGCTGGCTTTTTAAAAAATTACTGCTGAGGATAATGATTTCTAATGTGATAAAAGGCCTTTAAAGAGGAATCACGGAAGGAAGTGGGCTAATTTACTTTTCTAAGAGCCAATTTACACGTAGGAACCGCATATTAATTTGCATCAGGAATCCCAGCCTCCCACCAACCAGAGGGTAAACGTCAACTGCTAACCAACGTTAGCAACAGTTACAGCAAGTCCAATGTCTTTGTGGATGTGCCTTTTAAGTAGTGGGCGGAAGCACATTCTCAATGGTGCATAAGCGTGTTTTGAAAACACAAGATGGGAGCAACTCTTCCCAGCCTCAGAATGCCAAAGCTACTAATAAAAATGATAGTAAATACTGGGCAAGGAGGACGGGGAGGGGATTTGTAAAAAGAAGTTCTATATCAGAAGCTTTGTTAATAGAAGAAGTGCTACAACATCCAGTTACCTCCCAACACATCCTCCATGAGTGATGAAAGCCCTAAACTGGTTTTATAATGGAGGTGACGAGGCAGAAAGAGACTCGCGGCAACTGCCCCAATCTTTCTTCCCGATCCTCCTCCCTTGATCTTTGAGATGTCCTCTCGGCATTATGCTGGGAGGAGGGCAAGACAAGAGATGGCCGAGAGCACTTTGGAGGGCTCTCAGCTGCTACGTGCCATCCTTGGACAGTTCTCAACATAAGGACAGGGGATGAGACATGCAGTGGCTGAGAGTCCTCCAGAGCGCTCTCAGCTACTGCATATCTTCCTCCTCCATCCTTTCTGCATAAGGATGCAGCAGGCCACCGTGTCCTTATGCCGAGAGGACAGGGAAAATTAGGAGGGCCTGAGGTAAGCGCCTAAGGGGCCACATCCAGTCCCCAGGCCTTCGTTTACCCATGCCTGATCTACACATATTACATGTTGAGAAGATAGAGATAGATGGAGGAAGAAGAAGCAAGAAGAGATTATCTATCAGCCAACCTTACTTGGTCTATGGGAAGGGGCATTAGAGCCAATCTTGAAATGAAGTTAGTGTTGTTGTTCCTATTATACCCCAGCCACCTTTGGGTTCTGAACCTGGTTCAGAAATGAACTTTGACCAGGATGAAGCTTATTCTGACCTTTTGCCCAGTTCAATTACAGACCCCAGCTGTGGATCGTTCCGATGCTTCCTTAATTGGGAGAGATACTGAAAACACTACTCCCGTGAAAGAACCAGATGTCCTGAGTTCCCCAGGGAATGTATCCTTTAACAGAAGGGAGTTTTTGCATCGGCAGAGATCAGAGAAACAGGAGCTTCGAAGGAGTCAACGTTTGGCATCTAGAGGGGATAATGGATAGGAGATTCCCTTGGGAACCTTTGGGGAGTTGGTTTCCCTTCGCTGTGATTAGATCTAAGTTCCATAAAAGTGTCTTACACTGTGAACAATTCGTGGATTCAACATAGGGAATTCTGAGAACACTTCACCGTTTCCAGTTCCCTGATTTCACCAAGCCAAGTCTCCTGTTCCTGGTGGCTAAGCCGAGCCGTGACTCACAATTTAATCCGGAGTAAATTCACGTCCTTGCCTTGTTCCTGAATCCAAATTGCTTTCAGCTTCATCTTCTGCCTGCCTTGATATCAAAGAATTCTTAGTGACTTTGGACCTTGTTATTCACTCCTGCTTTCTTGTTGTTTCCCCGCTCAAGAACTTCCCAACAGTTTTGGACATATCTCTTCAACTCTTGGGACTAATTCATACCATATCATAAAGGACTATTGCTCACTCATCCTTTCCACTTATTCTTTCCTGAATTTATTATTGTTTTAATAAAGATATTATATGATTATTGGTCTCTGTTTGGTTTCCAATGCTCACGCTGCCTTTGGGTGCAACAGTTCCTTTATTGCAAATGGGGAGGAAAGGGTAGAAACTACAAGAGGGTCACTAGAAAGAGACTACCAGGTGGATTTATAGGTAAGATGACCCTTAAATCTCCTGGCCATCATGGTTTGCTCGATCTGGGGGGGGGGGGGGGAGGAAGACATCATGCCAACCTGTCTCCTACGTCATCAGTTGGGAGCCCCTCCCACCAAGGAATATCTGCCACTCCGGGGACAGAGTGAAGAACCGGGGGGCCAGGAAGACATCATTCCACCATGTCTCCTGTGACATTATGACATTATAACATTGTATAATGTTGATATTGTGTTGTGCTAGTGATGTGATATATTGTATGTACATGTGGTATTGATGGTGATATTGTAATGTGTTACAGTGTGACACCCTGGTGGTGGCACAGTGTGTTAAAGCACTGAGCTGCTGAACATGCAGACCAAAAAGTCCCAGGTTCAAATCCTGGGAGCGGAATGAGCGCCCGCTGTTAGCTCCAGCTCCTGCCAACCTAGCAGTTCGAAAACATGCCAATGTGAGTAGATCAATAGGTACCGCTCCGGCAGGAAGGTAACGGCACTCCATGCAGTCATGCCGGCCACATGACCTTGGATGTGTCTACGGACAACGCCGGCTCTTCGGTTTAGAAATGGAGATGAGCACCAACCCCCAGAGTCGGTCACGACTGGACTTAACGTCAGGGGAAAACCTTTACCTTTACCTACAGTGTGATAGTGATAGTAATGCACTATTATGATTGTGTATTGTGTGTTGCATGTGGTATTGCTAGTGGTGTTGTGGCGTGGTGGTATAGTGCAGTGTCGTGGTGCATGATGCTTATGTTGTGCGGTACCAGTAATGTAATGTAATGTATTGTATGTACTACCTATAACTTGTAAGCCACCCTGAGTCCCCTCTGGGGTGAGAAGGGCGGGATATAAATGTCGCTAATAAATAAATAAGTAAGCCATAGAGAGAGTATTGGGTGGGGAGGGAGACGTCAACCGCCCGTGCCGCCAAGGAAGCAAAATACCAATCGTCTTTATAAAAATCTCAATAGTAGTTTGTCAATATTTCTTTCCTCCAGCAAAGCAAATATAAATATTTTATTGTGAACCAAGGACCTAAAATAAACAGTTTAGTAAATAGGTATTACATTACAAGGGGAAAAAAAAAACATCTGTGGAAAAATGTTTGCTGTGTAATTATTCTTGCTAGTTTACATTCACTCTCTACGTGCCTCTCTCTCTCTCTCTGACTACACCGTCTTTGCTTGTTATAAATCTTCTTCCTTGTTGCTATTATTAAAATCTTTAAAAGGTGCCAAATCTTAAATGAGGAAAAAAAAAATGATTTGCTAGAAATTATTCATATCACAGTGAGCCCCTACTAAACCTGGCAGGGGTGCAATATTTTCGGTGAAATTAACATAAAATATACAACTGCAAATTATCCAGGAAATAGCTATGTTCTTTACAACACGCATTTACATTCCGGGGAGGAGGGGAGAGAAAGCGGAGAAAACGAAGTGCTCCACTTATCTTGCGAACACAAAGCTGCAAACGGTCTTTTCCAGTGCCAGTTTTAAAGGGGAGAAAGTAATAGGCTTCCATAGGGAGCGCAGCCTTTAAAGATGATATAACAAAATATGCGGTTGGCAAAAATCGACCTTCAATAATTACTAGAGACCACAATCAACGGTGGAAGTTTTCGGGAGCTCATTGCTAGTGAGTCCATTTTTAGATTTATTTCCCCACCCGGCACGGAAAACGCATTTCCTCTCCTAGGCCTAAGCTTTTCCTGCAAATACGAAGAGAAGGGAGAGGAGGAGAAAAAAAACCAAAGAAGAAAAGAAATAGTAGTCGCAATACCATGTAAAATGCAAATCTGGTTGTAAATATTTTATAAAATTGTTGCATACATCCCAAAAGCTATAGGTCTTAATTGAGAGGAGGCAATGTTTCCAGTCAATATATGGAAATGGAAAATGCTAATTCATGTTTTTCTACTTATGAAAAACCCTAGAGGACGGCAAAACCACAAATGCACTCCACTTTAATATTATAAATATAATTTGGCTCCCTCTTTATAATCCCCAGCGTCCTGGCTTTTATCTCCCAATGGCTGCAAAGGAGGAAAAAATATATTGCACAGGCGTTTTTACATCATCTGTACAGGAAGTCAACCTCCAAGAACCGCCAGCAAGAGACAGAGAAGAGAAACATTCCAAACAGGAACTGAAACAAAATATTCCGGCGCTGTTGCATAGGAAAAAAAATACAGAATGAGATAGAGAGCATGACTGGAGAGTGTGGTGGTGCAAACAACTTTTTGTGGCTCATAACTCCCAGGCTGCACTAACAGAAGTCAAATCGCTCATCAGATATCTTTTACTTTATACACAGTTGCTTTGAGTATGAACTACACTGAATCAGACCATTGAGTCATCTAGTCTTGTATCTTTACAAGTTTTCGGGCACAGCGCTTTACTACTTTTCTTGGAGATGGAGGACCGGTGATCTTCATGCGAAGTATGTGTAATGCAGCACCCAGTATTTCTTGATGGTTTCCCAAAGATTCAAAAGAAAGGGACCCCCAAAGGCCATCTAGTCCCAACCCCCTTCCGCCATGCAGGAAATTATAACGTTTGTGTTGCATTTTATTGCATTGTGTTGGCCTGTATTGATTCCAGTAATTTATTGGGATCTCCATTGTTTTGAGGTTTTCATATAAACCTCGGCTTAGAAGAGACCCGCCAAAGATCATCCTGCCTTAACCCTTTTCTGTTAATTAAGAGGACACAACCCAAGCCCTCCCGACAGATGGCCGCCCAGCCTCAGTTTCAAAACCTCCAAAGCAGAAGACTCCTAGGCAGGCTATGGCCCCTTCCACACAGCTATATGAAATCCCACATTATCTGCTTTGATGTTAAATCCTTGTTTTATTTATTTATTTATTTATTTACAGTATTTATATTCCGCCCTTCTCACCCCGAAGGGGACTCAGGGCGGATTACAATGAACACATATATGGCAAACATTCAATGCCAACAGACAAACAACATTCAGTTTTAGACAGACACAGAGGCATACATGAATTTATGTCTTATGTGTTCATGTTTACTTGGTACAGTAGAGTCTCACTTATCCAACATAAACGGGCCGACAGAATGTTGGATAAGCAAATATGTTGGATAATAAGGAGGCATTAAGGAAAAGCCTATTAAACATCAAATTAGGTTATAATTTTACAAATGAAGCACCAAAACATCATGTTAGACAACAAATTTGGCAGAAATAGTAGTTCAACACACAGTAATGCTATGTAGTAATTACTGTATTTATGAATTTAGCACCAAAATATTGTCAGGGGATGATGGGTTGCAGAGTGGATTCCAAAAATCATCATCCTCGTCTCACCTCCTTCTCCAGACTGTATTCTCATGCTGAGAAACAGCACTGGTCAAACAAACACTCCAGCAGACAAAGTCCAACTGTTGATTAACTTTATTTACATGTCTATTTACAGTTTGCATTTCTCAGCTTCAGAGCATAGCATTCATAGTCTATCTTCAGCGAATGCTCAAGCCAAACAACACAGATAAGATAAACAACATTCCTCAGTCCGGAGGAAGTTCCAACCCTCAAAGGCAGGAAATCAAGCCTGATAGGTCATAGCAATCACAACAGGCTGTCAGTCAAAACTAGCCTGCTGTTAACTATTTCATTACTGAAAATACACACTCTAGCTCATCAGCAGTAAACACTTGATTTACATTTCATACAAATACAACCATACTCCAACAAATATCACGATATATTGAAAACATTGACTATAAAAATGTGTTGGATAATCCAGAATGTTGGATAAGCGAGTGTTGGATAAGTGAGACTCTACTGTATTGTGTTTTAATTGCTGTATGGTTTTTCACTTGTTGTATGTTTCCTATTTTTTGGAAACAGCTCTGAGTCCCCCCGAAGGGACCATAAGCCAGAAAATAATAAACTATTGCCTATGTAGTTTTGCCTCTGTATATGCCCCTCCCTTCCTGTGAGCTGGTGCCTTTCTCCAGAAAGTTCCAAGACCAAAAGTTAGCTTTAAATCAACAAGTGAGGTCACAGGTATCACTTATGTCAAGTGGGTGTGGAAGGTGAGGAAGACCCTCAGCCATTGGTCAATTTTAGATAAGCCAAAGGTATAAATTCTTTGTTTGTTATGCACATGTTGCGGCAGCCATTTGCAAGTACAAACCTTTTGGGGTGTACGGCTGTTCGCCTTCTCACAGCTGTGGTGAAAATAAACTTTGCTTTTTGCATCTCTCATGAGACTGAGTTTTTCTGCCTGATTTCCCTCCTGAGCGAGGACCCTTATACCCCGAGGAGATAAGAAGGTATATAAATAAAGTTTTATTATTATTTATTATTCTTATTGTGTGTGTTTAGGATCCAGTGATAGTGCCTTTTGCTCACTCTGCAGAAGCAAAACCAATATCCTAAATATGTCACCAAATCTATATATTTTTAAAGAACAGCCTCCATACACATGAAGTTTAGACAATTCAGATCTCACAATCCAGAAGTCATAAAACTACATGTTATGGTTGAGCCTTCGGGCTCCGATAATAGAAGAAGGGGGTATAAGACTCCTCGAGAGTCCGACTCTTTCGAGGAGCGTGAACGAAAACGGCTCCGGGATTTGTTTACAGACCCGACAGATGAGGACTCATTTGAGGGTTTTTCTGAGGGTTTGGAGGAAGAGATGGCCAGCTCGGAGGAGGATGACATGGAATGGACTCGTGTGAGGGAGGATTTGGGTGTTGGGGAAACAGGCAATGAAAGCATGGGAGGTGAGTGGCGGGTTGCAGGATCAGACCCATGGACTGGCTGGAGGGATGGAGCGGGATCCACAGCTGGGGATGCTGTGGGGCGTAGTCAAAGGTGCTTTAGCTCTGATGAGGATGATGAGTTTGGGGCGCCTGGAATTGGGATGGCAGCTGACAGCGATGATGAGCTTGAACTGGGATAAATTGGGGTTTGGGATCAATGTCTAATTGCGTTGGGCAAGGTAATCTGGACGGACGCTTGGGCTTTTGTTGGGGAACTTCCTGAAGACGGGTGTGATTCGTTGCTGGCTACCTTGGACCTCCGTCGTCTTTTTGACGGGCAATACCTACTCACACTGGATTGACGCTGGACTGACTGACTTCGATTCTGGATTATCCCTTCTGCTGCTTATCGGTGAGACCTTTGGATTCCTAGACGGCTACGTTTGGCTATTGACCTCTGGACCGGATTGGGACCCTGCTGACTGCCGTTTCCCTGACTGCTGAGCCTGGACCTGGATATTGTTGGCTGTTGAACCTTAAATTGAATCCTGACTACGACCACGTTTTCCTTCGCTGCAGGGAGGAATAAACAAGCCTGGTTTAGTCTCCTGCTGTTTCTGAGTAGCAGAGAGGAATCTGCTACCAGTCTGTTGTTTACATTCTGACTCCTGTTGATCCTCCTTTGTTTGCATTGTTTGCCAGGCTGAAGTAAGCACTTTTGATTTAATCCGGGTTATACTTCTGTTTAACCCGGGTTTTTTCCCTTTGAGTTGTTTAAGCTCAATCTGAGTTGTTTTTGTTACCTATCACACTGAAGTCAAGTGTTTGCCCTGTTTTTTGTCTCCTACGGGCATTTTTAGTTTTGTAACCTCAATAAACTGAGTTTTGCTTTACTCACTGGCGTTCTGTCTCTGACACTACACAGCACCCTATAATGGGGAGGGGGAGAACTATACATCTGTTCTGAAGATGTCCTAGAATAATATTTCTAACATAGGATTGACCTTTAGTTAGACCAGTGATTCTCAACCTGTGGGTCCCCAGGTGTTTTGACCTACAACTACCCAGAAATCTCAACCAGTTTACCAGCTGTTAGGATTTCTGGGAGTTGAAGGCCAAAACATCTGGGGACCCACAGGTTGACGACCACTGACTTAGACCCTAATGCGTACAACTTTCAATGTAGCCTTTCCACAAAGCCAACGTGGAAATGATGTGAAGATTCAATCTTTAGCAGACTATAGCAGAGGAGAGTAGATCTTTTAAGGGTTACCAATTCGTAAATCAGTGGTTCTCAATCTGTGTGTCCTCAGGTATTTTGGTCTACAATTTTGGGCCGGGCTGTGGCGCAGCTGGCTAGTAACCAGCTGCAATAAATCACTACTGACCGAGAGGTCATGAGTTCGAAGCCCGGGTCGGGTTAAGCCCCCGACCATTAAATAGCTCGGCTTGCTGTTGACCTATGCAGCCCCGAAAGACAGTTGCATCTGTCAAGTAGGGAAATTTAGGTACGTTTTATGTGGGAGGCTAATTTAACTGA
The DNA here is from genome assembly GCF_035594765.1 of Anolis carolinensis. Taxonomy (NCBI): domain Eukaryota; kingdom Metazoa; phylum Chordata; class Lepidosauria; order Squamata; family Anolidae; genus Anolis; species Anolis carolinensis. Next base: position 7,123,275 of record NW_026943820.1, read on the forward strand.
TTTACAACATCATAAAACTGCCAGCAAAACACGAGGAAAGGAATGAGGAAGTACAGCCACTAATGGACAGTGAAGCAACAGCTCCCCCTGTGGCTGGAATCGTGAAGCTGGAAAAAAATGTTAAATGCCTCTGTGTCTGTCTATATATGTTGTTTGTCTGTTGGCATTCAATGTCTGCCATATATGTGTTCATTGTAATCCGCCCTGAGTTCCCTTTGGGGTGAGAAGGGCGGAATGTAAATACTGTAAATAAATGTAAATAGAAATCCCAGCCAGTTTACCAGTTGTTAGGATTTCTAGGAGTTGAAGGCCAAAACATCTGGGCACTCACAGGTTGAGAACCACTAACCTAAATGCAAAAGCATTTATGAAGCAGTCAATTCATATCTCCGGCAAAGAAATAGCTGTCCTATTGTAAACAGACTACAGGTATGATGGTGGGAAAGAAGATAGAACTGGATGGCATGGAGAACAAAATAGGAAAGCAGAAATAATAAGGAGAGAAGAGATTCCTCCAACTACTTTTGGCTCTTACTCTACTCAACAAGATCTTACAACTCTGAGCCAAATAATGGTTCTCCACACTTGCATTTAAGATAAGCCTCGAAGGTCCAAGGAGGATCACAGTGGGTTGGAGTGGATGGTCCTTGTGGTCTCTTCCAACTATATGATTCTATGATCTCACTTCTGTTATTAACCAACATTTTCTAAGGTTTACTTAAAAAGTTGAGAATATAAGACCACTGGGCTTCCAAAAATCAAACAGAATGTTCCCATCCCATTAGAAATTATAATACATTGCACTTTGTTAACCTTATCCCTCGCCCTTTAGTCTGGAGACTGAAGTATCAAATATATCGCTCAGGATCTTTGAAGATGTTTTAAATTGTTTTCAATTGTTGTAGCTGTATGTTTTATTCTGATGTATTTATTGTTGTGTTCGGACTTGTTTTTACTGTTGTATTTTATTATACTGTTGGGTGTGGTCCCTTTGTAAGCCACTCCGAGTCCCTTTGGGGAGATGGGGCGGGATATAAGAATAAATTATTATTATTATTATTATTATTATTATTATTATTATTATTATTATTATTATTATTTAGCTCCACTTTATCTTGAATATACTTCTGTATACAGTATAAAGTGTTCCCTTACTTATTGCGGGGGTTACGTTTCTGGACCACCCGCAATGAGGGAAAATCCACAAAGTAGGGACGCTATATTTATTTTAATATTTATCAATTATTTTAGTACTTATACACTATTTTAAGTTTTATCGACCAATCAGGTGTTGATAAATCGCCTCCTTCTCTTCCCGTTGCCGCTTGGGCTCCTTTTCTCTCCCTTCGGATTCTCCTTCCTCTTTTCCTTAGGCTGTAAATCGTAATTTTTTATGATTTATAATATTCTTTTAGAGTTTAGAGGGTGCTTTTTAAAACAGGTGCAAGAAAAATTGGTCAATATTCTGATTGCCTAAAAACTGGCAGACCTGAGTCCCTCCCAAGCATGTCTTTTCTGGAAAGATTTGGGAAACATTCCTGATGGAATTTCCCAACATAATGTATTCCAGTTCCAATGTCTCTCTGGAGAAAAAAGGGCTGAGGTCCTTCTATTGATGAAAGTTTGAGCCACTAAATATTTTAGTTGGACGGGGAAATGTTTAAGATATTTGACAAAATCCCTGCTTTGTGTTTACATTCCCATCCTCACCCCCATACAGGTTATACTGCAGGTGCAGTTAGGATTTTTTTTAAATCCATCTTTTAACCAATAGTTTCATAAGAACCTTTTGGCACATAAGGCTTGGCTCTCAAGTGCAAGGCCCTCATTGCGCCATTCGACACTAACGGCTCCAAGTGGACCATAAGTTGAAACCTGGAAAATCTGTGAGCCTTACAGGCTGTGACAGCAGATATTAATGCCTCCCACATTGACTCCATAAATCAAAACAGATTTAGAGGAACTATTAAAGCTCATGACAAGAATCCACACTTCACTTTAATAATTCCCTATTAACATATTTAACTGCTGGGCTGTATATTTTAAACATTTCTTACTATTGGGTATATAAGTAATTAGTGGCTTTTAAAAGATGCATTAACAGTTGGGGGGAAGGAGCTGAATTTTTTTTTTATCAATCCTCTGGAAAAATGTGTATATTTTATATTATATTTTGTTACGTAATTGTTGATTAAGGTGTGTTTTGGTATCATCAGATACATTTTGGTTTGGGCCACAACATGGGATCATTTCTAAGAAGTGGGAGCAGGATACAACCCAAACTACCCATGTTCCAAAGACAGAAGAGACAATGTTCCAGTCTGAAGCCCTCACAGCAAGGGTCCCCAAAATAAGACCCGTGGGCCAGATGCGGCCCTCCAAGGTCATTTACCTGGCCCCTGTCCTAAACTTTAGACTTAGGGTTGACCTAAGTCTACCTGGTCTTTGGAGGTCTCTTTGCTTACCTATGGTCTTATTAGATGATCTAGATGGTCTTTGAAGGTCTCTTTGCTTAGCTACAAACTTATGAAACCCTAGATGGCTTTTGGAGGTCACTTTCCTTACCTATGGTCCTATGAGATTGTCTAGATGGCCTTTGGTGGCCCCTTTCCTTACCTATGGTCTTATGAAACCAACTAGATGGTCTTTGAGAGTCCCTTTCCTTATCTATGGTCTTCTGATGGTCTTTGATGGCCCCTTTCCTTACCTATGGTCTTATGAAACTATCTAGATGGTCTTTGAGAGTCCATTTCCTTATCTATGGTCTTATGAGACCATCATAGATGGTTTTTGGAGGTCTCTTTGCTTACCTATGGTCTTATGAGATTGTCTAGATCAGAGGTCACCAAACTAAGGCCCATGGGTCAGACGTGGCCCTCCAAGGTCATTGGCCTGGCCCCTGTCCTAAACTTAGGGTTGATCTATGTCTGAAACAGCATGAAGGCACATAACAACAATCCTAATTTTGGACTATTTCATCATAGTCCAGCCCCTCAATAGTCTGAAAGACCGTGAACCGGCCCCCCACTTAAAAAGTTTGAGGACCCCTGCCTTACAGTCTACTCTCTTAATTCAAGGACAGAAGAAAATCACACATTGAAACTGAGCACCAGATATGAGTTAGAATCCATTGGCAATGGAAGAACAATGTGATCTCGGAGTTAGGAGAAGTTACTCTTTTGGACTACAGAGAAATATAAACATGTGGGCTCTTGCAATGTGACACATACTTGATGTCACTCTCCTCCTACAAACTGGAGATCTTCTGCAACAAGATGGGACAACCAGTAGAAACCTCCCCTTTGTTAGGATCTGAAATCAGTACCTGGACAATGAAAGAAACTGCAGCTCCTAGAATCTCCTAGGATAGTGGCTTTCAACTTGTGGGTCTCCAGGTGTTTTGACCTTCAACTCCCAGAAATCCCAGCCAATTTACCACCTGTTAGGATTTCTGGGATTTGAAGGCCAAAACATCTGGGGACCCACAGGTTGAGAACCACTATCCTAGGACATGTCAACTTGAAATGTGTGTATATGTCTGAACCTACAAGCTGCCTATCAATTTATGGTGAACTTATTAATTACAGAGGGTTTTCCTTGAGATTTTTCTAGTTCTTTCCTCTCATATATCTAACCGGGGAGTGTTATGGTTTTAGCTATATTTTTAAACAGTTTGAAGGAGTCTGTTTATTTTTAGTAACGTTAATATTTTAGTCCTATTATAATGTTTGTAAATTGCATTGTATTGGTTTTATTGTAACTTATTTGGAGTCTTTTTTTTGTGAGAAATAGCAGGGTATGAACAATAAGGTACTGTTCATCATCTGGGCAGAGGCCACAAAGGGGTGCTAGAGAGAGAAGGATAGTCCATTTTAGGGGGGGAGTTGAAAGAGGAAAACCATTTTCCCCAATTTTGCTGGTTATTAACACACATATACACACATCCAACACATCTCATGTCATAAACAAAGGTTGTTTCCATGACAGGGACATGAGTGGGAGGAAAAACATGAAAAGAGGGGGATATAGTTTTCCTCCTTCAACCTACCCTCTACCCCTGTAAAATGAACTATCCTTCTCTCTCTAGTGCCCCCTTGTGTCTTCTGCCCAAATAATGGAACAGTACTAACAAGAAAAATAGTAGTAGTAGTAATCTATATATATAAAAGGGTAATGGAATCACGGCACCGGACAAAACAACTAAACTAAACTCCCCACAATCTCGAAAATTGACAGCACAACCACTCATCCACGCCTCTATGTTCATACAACAAAAAGAAAAGAAAAATTAAGTCCTAGCCACAACAACGCATGGCCAGGCATAGCTATCTATATATATAAAAGGGTAATGGAATCACAGCACCGGACAAAACAACTAAACTAAACGCCTCACAACCTCGAAAATTGACAGCACAACCTCTCATTCACGCCTCTATGTTCATACAACGAAAAGAAAAATTAAGTCCTAGCCACAGCAACGCGTGGCCGGGCACAGCTAGTAATAATACTGAAAGGAATTGGAAGATTGTAACCAATCTCACGCTGGAAACATGGTATGGGGAGGTATGCAACATAGCCTTAAATGATAAACTATCAATGGAAATGAAAGTATTTTGGGGGTAAATTAATAGACCAGAATTTGATTCATATTGGTCAGGTTTTGATTAAATATATTTTAGAGTGTGACAAGGGAAAACAAAGCAACCAGGTTGGTCAGGACATTTGTTTACTAGTTGACTCATACACAAATGACAAAGGAAATTATACTTGTTCAGCCATTGGTGGTGGAGTTATGTGTTTGTAAAATATTCATTGTTTTGTGTTCTGTTTACATTGTAAACTGTTAATGTGTATAAATCAAAAAATATATTCCATAATAATAATAATAATAATAATAATAATAATAATAATAATACATCACACAGTCCTAAACGCTTGGGAAGTGTTCGACTTGTGATTTTGTGATACAAAATCCAGCATATATATCTTGTTTGCTGTGTCATACTATGTCTTTGTGTCACTAATAATAATTAGTAGTAGTAGTAGTAGTATTATCATTATAATACATCACACAGTCCTAAATGCTTGGGAAGTGTTCGACTTGTGATTTTGTGGTACAAAATCCAGCATATATATCTTGTTTGCTGTGTCATACTATGCCTTTGTGTCAATAATAATAATAATAATAATAATAATAATAATAATAATAAATATTATTATTATTATTATTAGTGACACAAAGGCATAGTATGACACAGCAAACGAGATATATATATTGGATTTCATATCACAAAATCACAATTATTATTATTATTATTATTATTATTATTCATCACACAGTCCCAAATGCTTGGGAAGTGTTCGACTTATGATTTTGTGGTATGAAATCCAGCATATATATCTCCTTTGCTGTTTCATACTGTGTCTTTGTGTCACTAATAACAACAACAACAATAATAATAATAATAATAATTAGTATTATTATAATTATAATACATCACACAGTCCTAAATGCTTGGGAAGTGTTCGACTTATGATTTTGTGGTACGAAATCCAGCATATATATCTCGTTTGCTGTTTCATACTGTGTCTTTGTGTCACTAATAACAATAATAATAATAATAATAATAATAATAATAATAATAATAATTAGTATTATTATAATTACAATACATCACACAGTCCTAAATGTTTAGGAAGTGTTCGACTTGTGATTTTGTGGTACAAAATCCAGCATATATATCTTGCTTGCTGTGTCATACTATGCCTTTGTGTCAATAATAATAATAATAATAATGTCTATTGTTTCCAAATGCTGGCTGAGATCTTGCCAAAAGATCTCAGCCAGTATTTGGAAACAATAGACATTGACAAAATTACGATCTATCAACTGCAAAAGGCCACCCTACTGAGATCTGCGTGCATCATTCGAAAATACATCACACAGTCCTAGACACTTGGGAAGTGTTTGATTTGTGAATACTGTTTTATCAGTTTTATATTGTGATTATATTATGTTGCTTATATTTTGTCCTTATGTTGTTTGGGCCTCTGCCCCATGTAAGCCGCCCTGAGTCCCCACGGGGAGATGGTGGCGGGGTATAAATAAAGTTTTTTTTTTAATTATTATTATTATTATTATTTTGTGATACGAAATCCAGCATATCTATCTTGTTTGCTGTGTCATACAATAAAATAATAATAATAATAATAATAATAATAATAATAATAATAATAATAATAATTATTATTATTATTATTATTATTATTATTATACATCACACAGTCCTAAATGCTTGGGAAGTGTTTGACTTGTGATTTTGTAGTACAAAATCCAGCATATATATCTCGTTTGCTGTTTCATACTGTGTCTTTGTGTCAATAATAATAATAATAATAATAATAATAATAATAATAATATAGCCCGGGGTCCTCAAACTTTTTAAGCAGGGGGCCGGTCTACAATCCTTCAGATTGTTGAGGGGCCGAATTATCATTTGAAAAAGAAATACGAACAAATCCCTATGCACACTGCACATGTCTTATTTGTTGTGCAAAATAACAACAACAATGAAAGAACAATACAATATTTAAAAATGAAAACAATTTTAACCAACATAAACCTATCAGGATTTCAATAGGAAGTATGGGCCTGCTTCTGGCCAATGAGATAGTCAAGTTAATCAGGATTGTTGTTGTTGTTGTTGTTGTTGTGTGTCTTCAAGTCATTTCAGACTTCGGGCAAGCCTAAGTCTAAAATGATTTATTTATTCATTTACTACATTTATTTACTACGTTTATATTCTGCCCTTCTCACCCCGAAGGGGACTCAGAGCAACTGTATGTACATACAATATATTATATTATTAGCATAGCACAATATTAACTTATATAAAATATTATATTATAAATGAGGGCGGGGGCCAGGTAAATGACCTTGGAGGGCCGCATCCGGCCCCCGGGCCTTAGTTTGGGGACCCCTGATATAGCCTATAGCACCTGATATTTGTTGGTGGTTTCCCCATCTGAGTATTGACTAGGGCTTTCTTTCTTAGCTTCCAAAATCAAATTGGGATACATATCTTGACATTTTGGGGATTCCGTTAAAAAGCACCCTCTTCAATCCAAATGGCGGGCTTTGCTGGGTTTTAAAAGGGAGAGGGAAACAGTTTGAAGCTCTTTGAAACATGAAGACCGTACTGCATCTCCTACCTGGAATAGCATTTTTCATAATCCTCCTCTCCAGTAATCCGGGAGCTGGAAAAGAATGCAAGACCTCACCATTTGGGGCTGGGGCTGCACCTACAGGAGACAGTAGGCAGAGACACTCAACTCCTCCCCACAAGGCAAGGAGCTGTTCATGGGTGAATTCAAAACAGAACCAGCAAAGGCATGCGGGAGCAACCAGGTTAAGGGAAGAGTCCTGTGAAAGATACCTTCGTAATTTCCTTTGCAGCCTCCATCTCAAAAGTGGGTGTGGGACTTCTACCATGGGCAGAAATGCAACTGGCAAATGATGCATGCAATGGCCTCTTACCTTCACATCCCGACTGCATTTGGAAAAGTGTACGTCAATGAAGTGTGAATGTTTGTGAGATGTAAAGAAACTGTATGTGGACACTTCAGCTTAGTAGAGCACACAGGTCACTGGGACTGCTTCAATAGCAGGTATAAGGAATGTTGCGTTTTTCCTCCTGGCTGGTGCTAGCAGTGGGCCAATTTTGAGACAGCATGGTGTACTGCAGTGGTTTGAGAGTTGGACTATGATTGTAGCTTGATTCCCCACTCAGCCATGGAAACCCACTGGGTGATCTTGGGCAAGTCACACATTCTCAGCCCAAGAAAACCCAATGAAACAGGAAATAACCAGGAACAGATTTTTATTTTTTATTAAAAAACGTTTTTTTTATAAAAACTTTGAAATTCGCCAAAAATCTGAGGATAAGTCAAACATTCTTAGATTTGGTAAGCTAACGGTGGTAAATGTGTTCTACCACTGTAGCAAGTTTCATTAGGATAGCTCAAAAGTGAGGGAGAGAGAAGCCCCTCAATTTTCCCCATTGACAATGTTTTCCTTCATGCGCATGCGCATCCACCATTAACGAGGTAAATACAAAGATTCGGAAGTTTAGGAAAGTTTTGAACTTTTTGCTTCAAAATTTGGAAATGACTTTAGAAACGAAGCGCCAACGCCCGCTACTTTCAAGCAAGTTTAGAACCATTTTTTTCCTAGATCACACATGCCTACCATGCGGCAAAATCCAGATGGGACTAGAGAATGAATATGGATAGAGAATTAATGTCTGGACATTATTTCCTGGAAAAAGCCTAATGACAGTATCAGAAAGGAGAAAAAACAGAAAATAAATAGATTTATTTTGATTGCTTTAGATTCAGAAATGAGTGTTGTAGGTTCCTGATTATGAAATTATATTGATCCAGAAAACTGTACTGTATGTTTTTTCTAAGCATTAAGACCGACACAAAGATAATGATATCTGGCTAGATAAGCACATTCTACCCTCCATAAGAAAAGTTAGGTGTAAACACTCACTTTCTTTAAAATAATCTAGATATAGGTATAAGAATGTTTCTCTTATATATGTAACTAGCTGTGCCCGGCCACACATTGCTGTGGCAAAGTGGTGGTGGTATTGGTTAAAAATTGTTGTGTAATTTTTATTTGACGTTATTTGTATTTTTAAATTAATTTTATTGTAAGTTATCTTTTTATTTATTATATTTTATTATTTTCTTGTATTAGTTTTAGTTATTTTCTGTTATTATAGTATTTTATTGTATTAATTTTTTCGTGTTTTTAATTATTTTTAGTGTTTTTTATTATTTTTTATTGGGTTGCTAGGAGACCAAGTTGGAGGAGCTTAGCCTTTGGCAGCAATTGGATAAAAGCAATTATTCCTCTCTCTCTAATTAGGACTTTATTTTTCTTTTCTTTTTGTTGTATCAACCTAGAGGCATGGATGATGGGTTGTGTTGTCAAATTTCGAGGTTGGGGGGCCTGTAGTTTTGCTGTTTTGTGGGTCGCCGTGATGCCATCACTCTTTTATATATATATAGATTGTAAATTTTCTTGGTCTAAGCTCACACTGCAACCAAGGGGAACATCCAAGTAACCCACCAATCTTTCTTACTGTACAGGTTACCAAGCACGGGAACACGTTGAGCATCCAATATGTGGAAATCTGAAAGACTGTACCCAAAAATTCAAGATTGTCCACATGGGTGATTGAGATAGTAATATCCTTGCTTTCAGGTTCTATGCAAATGTTGATTCATGTACATGTTGTGTATAAAATAACCTTCAGGCTGAAACTTAAAGGAATGTCATGTTTAGATTTAGGTCTCACCTCCATTATGTACCTAGATGCAAATGCAGGTATTCCAAAATCCAAAACACTTCTGGTCCTAAGGATTCTGTATAAGGGATACCCAACTTGTTTTATGGCTCTTTCAGTTCTGTGTTGTAATTTTCTTGTTGGGCCATGCTTTCTGGTTAATGAGAACTACGTACCACCAAGTGATCCAAAGCTATATTGTTCCAACAACTGCAACGTTGTGCTTTCTGCCCTGTCTTGTTAGAGCCAAGAGCAAGCACTCTCATCCAGGTTATAAAACACATTGGTAAAACACTTCCTCCAATGTGTTTCTTGAAGTACAGAATAGAAACGTTTGTTCTGATCTGAAAGTGCCAGAAAGTCAAGTCACCTATGATTTATACAGACCTGGCCAACCCAAGCTTTCTAAAACCACTATGCGCAGAACCAAACAGGAGAACGACAGGATCCTGCAGTAATACCAAAATAGGAGTGTGAATCATGGTATGGTGGTGCCCGCAGAGACCAATGGTGAGGGATGATGTCTCTGGCACAGATGGGTTAGTAACCAGCTGCGATAAATCACTACTGACCAAGAGGTCATGAGTTCAAAGCCAGCCCATGTCAGATTGAGCGCCTGAGCATTAAATAGCCTAGCTCGTTGTTGACCTAAGCAACCTGAAAGACAGTTGCATCTGTCAAGTAGGAAATTTAGGTACCGCTTTATGCGTGGAGGCTAATTTAACTAATTTATGACACTACTAGCTGTGCCCGGCCACGCGTTGCTGTGGCAAAGTGGTGGTGGTATTGGTTAAAAATTGTTGTGTAATTTTTATTTGACGTTATTTGCAATTTTTATTAATTTTATTGTAAGTTATATTTTTATTTATTATATTTTATTATTTTCTTATATTATTTTTAGTTATTTTCTGTTATTATAGTATTTTATTGTATTAATTTTTATTGTTTTTTATTATTTTTATTGGGTTGCTAGGAGACCAAGTTGGAGGAGCTTAGCCTTCTAACTGGCAGCAATTGGATAAAAACAATTATTCCTCTCTCTCAAATTGGGACTTTATTTTTCTTTTCTTTTTGTTGTATCAACCTAGAGGCGTAGATGATGGGTTGTGTTGTCAAATTTCGAGGTTGGGGGGCTTGTAGTTTTGTTGTTTTGTGGGTCACCGTGATGCCATCACTCTTTTATATATATAGATAAAAAAGTCTCTGCTTAGTTAAGTCTTGTGGCTCAGTTCTACTTTTATAAGCTAGCTCCTTGTCGAGAAAACTAAGAGATATCTTGCTCCAAAGCCTACCCCACATGATGTCCAAGTAGGTGAAGATGTTACGACACATTATTCCACTGTACCTCTTGAGCTACACTTTCCATACTTTGATTTTTCAATGTTAGCCCAAGATTAGTCCAAGACTTTTTAGTGTTAGTCCAAATGTGTGGCCTCTGCAAGAAATGTCTCTTAATTCTTTAAAAGAGACAACCCTGCATTGAAGAGTAAATGTAATCTATTTAGGAGATAAGAATTATGTTTGTTTCCATACAGATCTTCTGAAAATAGTCAAGATGATAGAAAAGCAAATCTCAAAAATTGCAAAATACTTATTGCTGGAGTAGGTGTTGAAGAACCTGAAGTTTAGTTGGCTAAGAAAGTTTTTGAATGACCAAGGACACTGATAGTTTTGAGAGGGTTAAACTCCCATTTTAACTTGCACATACATTGCGCAGCCATAGGATAAAATTTTCAGCAGAGAAAGATCATATCTAATGGGCAGCCTTACAGCTTAAAAGACCAGTTTAAAGTCTCCCTGAGGTTTGCAGTTCAATTTCTGCTGACCTTTAATTAAAGACAATACACCAAATTGACACCAAGAGAATTAAAACTGCAGTATAAATTCAGCTCCATAACTAGCATCCAAATAATTTCTTTTGTTTCTTGCTGCATCCTCGGCTAAGTTGTGGACTTCAAATTCTCCAGCTTGGACGGAATGGCTTGAGTATAAAGGTCGTAACAACATAATAAATCTTGATTTGTCTCTCTCTAGAACTTTATGTCAAGCAAGGACTTTCCACAGATGTTTTTGGACTTCAACTCCCAGAAATCCCAACACCTGGTAAACTGGCTGGGATTTATGGTAGTTGTAGGCCAAAAACATCTGGGGATCCCAGGTTGAGAACCACTGACCTGGAGGGTCTTACATAAAACTGAGAATATCATGAGAACCTTACTGGTGCAAGATAACTCTCCAGTGGGTGAACTTCACATCTATTTTGGTCAGACCTTGGTGGTAGTACACAAGAAGACTCTCTAGTTGATATCGTTACTAATTACTAGTTACTAGTTCTAGGCTAGTCCTATCAGACACATCAGATGGACATTATCAGTGTTGTTTCCTTATGCACTGAGGATATGCTCCCTTATTTTCAGTGCATAAGGGAGCAACACTGCTAATGTCCATCTGAAAACCATGTTTATTCTGTAGCACATTCAAGTACTCTACTATGGTTGGTCAAATACAAGAGTTCTCCTAGGACTACAGGCTGGGTTGGATGATTAAAACTCTATGCCTAAAGATCTGTTAGGGATTCCTCTTCTTCAGAAGAGGAAAAAGAGCAGGAAAGTATTCATGAATCTGAGGGGCAGTCAGAATCTGAGGAGGAGATTTTGCAAGTACCCACATTTCAGGAAAGGCGAAAGGAAACAGAGCAGAGACGTCGTTCAGCTAAAATAGCTGCCAGAAATGCAGCCGAGTAACTGGGAACTGCCCTAGCAGCTGTGAGGGAACTCAGGGCTATAAATCAGAAGCAGGTGCAGCCAGCTTTTGCTGGTAACAAACTGACTCTAATGCCTAAGCCTTTGCTCCCCTTGTGCCTGCTTCAAGTCTGCATCTGGGAAACTGTTCCTAAGGATTTATTGCTGTTTCTTTGTCTGAAGTAGGACTGCTACTTGATTTGGGAATTTATCAGACTTAAGAACTGTGTTTGCCCTAAGACTTCCTTGCTTTCTTTTTCATTATACCACTGAGTGTGCTGTTCTTTATGTTTTGCTGAAGTGAAGCAGTTTTCATTTACTTACCACATTGTTTTAAGGCTGTTCTTGAAAGACCAAACAGGACAAGATCTATGAGAATCTAGAACCTGCTAAGATCACATCCCAAAATGGGAAATCAATGGCCTCATTCTATAAGTGGTATTTCAAAAATGGAATCTTTATAAAGAGGGTTCTACCTTGGGATTCTTCTGAATACTTAGGCAGGTCTTCTCACTGCCAATACGAGAGCTATTTTCTCGGTAGGCTTCCTAGATACTGAACAAAAAGCAGTGTTGGAAAACAACAAAGGAGGACTCTTGAGCCATTTTGCCACCTCTAAGTTGCAGCACAAGCCCCACATGAAAGAGAATTTGCATTAGCTGTATGGCTTTGCCGCAAAGTGACCCTGGAGAAATGTATTCACATGGCTTTGTTGCAATAAAGAAACTGGAAAATAGAATCTCAAAAGGTTCCCCCCTTCTCGCTCCAAACAATTCATAATTTTTGAAGGCAATTAAAAGCACTGAAAAGAAAAATAATAGATTGCCACACACGCGTATAATCACAGAGCGAACGTTTTTGGAAAGAGTCGTTTTCATCATGATATTGGAACACCGCAAAGTGATGGAGACACTTGCAAATGCTAACTTCAGTCGTGGTGGAGACTCACACCTGACTGCAAAGAAAGTGTTTTTATCAATTGTTTCCTCCAGCACCATATTCATGTGCAAATATGAAACCACTAGGAAAATGTTTAAACAGGTGTAATCACAACTGCCTCTGAAAATTGGGTTGGAGGGCTGAAAGGAATCTTAACACGGTTCAGAAGGAGCGAAGGCAACACAAAGCTGCTATCGCAGTCGATTAGGAATGTATCACGCAAAAGGAGAATGTTGTCATAGTAGCTATAAAAATGTCAGTGAAACGGAGCAACCATTAGCCAAGTAGTAAATGAAAGTGCGGGATAAAATGCAAAAAGGGGAAATGCGGCTGAATACATTAAGGGAAATTATGCTCCACTCCGAGGGTAGATAAAGAAGCAAAGCAAAATAATATTTGCTCAAAATTCCTCTGAACAAATATGCACAGATAGCAACTGGAAAAGAATACACACAGTAAATCCGGGTAGCACAGTTAATATTTTAGGAAATAAACTTTGAGAGCGGAAACAAAGGCAAGGTGTGAGTAACTTGGAAGTCAGAGACCACATTTTGAGCCAGCATGCACAAAGCCAAGCACATAGTTGCTTTGTCCTGCATATAAAGGAAGGACGCTCTGGGCACATATTTTGTTGGGTTTGGCCCCGTATTAGCCACCCCAAGCTCCTACGGGGAGATGGTGGCGGGATAGAAAAATAAATTATTATTATTATTATTATTATTATTATTATTATTATTATTATTATGACACAGCAAACAAAATAGACATGCTGGATTTCATATCACAAAATCACAAGTCGAACACTTCCCAAGTGTCTAGGACTATGTGATGTATTTTCGGATTATCCGTGCAGATCCCAGTAGGGTGGCCTTTTGCAGTTGGCAGATCGTAATTTTGTCAATGCCTATTGTTTCCAAATGCCGGCTGAGATCTTTTGGCACAGCACCCAATGTGCCCATCACCACCGGGACCACCTGTACTGGTTTCTGCCAGAGTCTTTGAAGTTCAATCTTGAGGTCCTGAGTTTTTCCTGTTGTTTTTCGTCAAATCGACTGTCACCTGGTATGGCAACATCAATGATCCAAACCCTTTTCTTTTCCACAACTGTGATGTCTGGTGTGTTGTGTTCCAGAACTTTGTCAGTCTGGATTCGGAAGTCCCATGGTATCTTTGCGTGCTTATTTTCCAATACTTTTGCAGGTTTGTGATCCCAACAGTTCTTTACTGCTGGAAGGTGGTACTTGAGGCATAAGTTCCAATGAATCATTTGGGCCACATAGTTGTGCTGCTGTTTGTAGTCTGTCTCTGCGATTTTCTTACAACAGCTGAGGATATGATCAATGGTTTCGTCAGTTTCCTTACACAGTCTGCATTTTGGGTCATCAGCTGATTTTTCGATCTTGGCCTTAATTGCCTTTGTCCTGATGTCTTGCTCCTGGGCTGCAAGGATCAGGCCTTCTGTCTCCTTCTTCAGGGTCCCATTCGTGAGCCACAGCCAGGTCTTCTCCTTATCAGCTTTTCCTTCAATTTTGTCAAGGAACTTTCCATGCAATGTTTTGTTGTGCCAGCTGTCAGCTCTAGTTTGTAGTGCGGTTTTCTTGTACTGGGTTTTTGTCTGCTGTGCTTTGAGGAGTTTCTGATTTTTGACTTCAATCAAAGCAGGTTCTTCGCTTTGCTTGACATATTCTGCCAGGGCATGTTCTTCTTCTTTGACTGCTTGTTTGACTTGCAAGAGTCCTCTGCCCCCTGATCTTCTAGGCAGATATAGCCGGTCAACATCACTGCAAGGGTGCAGTGAATGATGAATGGTCATGAGTTTTCTTGTTTTTCTGTCCAAATTGTCCAGTTCTGCCTTTGTCCAATTTATAATGCCAGCAGTATATATTATTATTATTATTATTATTATTATTATTATTATTATTATTATTATTATTATTATTATTTGTTGCATACACATAGACGTATGCACATACTGTCTCTCCCAACTCTATGATTATGTGAAACATCCCAGGGAGCTTTAGAGGTGCTTGTGGAGTCTTCTTCTCATGGTCCAGAATACCAGGTTTGATAGATCAGGGTGGGCAGATCAATTTTCTGCCTCTGGGAACTTTCGAGGGACCATACTGAGCTCCCACCACCATGACCACCAAAAAAATGAATAACCCAAGACAAGGCAGAAGTGAACTTCGGATTTTGTGAAAGTTTTGATAAATATTCCATAGTGTTAGTGCGTGTACAATTATTTGAAAATCTTGGGTCTAGGTTATTTGATGGACTGCATCCCTTTATGAGCCCTCAGATCTTTTGGAAAGGCCCATCTCTTTGTCCTACCACCTTATCAGGTTCAGAGACAACTTGACCTTCTTATTACATTTGATATATTCAAATGGTGCTCTCCTATGTTTCGAGAAGAATATGGAATCTGTTGCACCACTCTTTGGAAAGCAGCCAAGCTATTTAAAGTATATACTGCACTGACATCTAAAGTAAGTCCAATATATCAAGGTCTTCAAAGGTGTACATGACAAAAGAGCAACAACTTGAAATAGGCGTTTTTACAAAAACAGAACAGAACTGGTGAGAAGCATAAAAGTCGGCAATATGTCTGTAATTAATTCATACATCTAGCTGGAGTAGAGAAATATGTTCCTGCTGATCGTTCACATGTAATACTTCAAAAACAATCTGCCACACTTTTTTCTCCTTTCATGCCTGCTACCAAATGAAACAAATTTGACCACAGAGTCCTCTGCAGAAACGTATTCCAGTTATTTGATGCAATCAATTAATATTAATTTTAATGAATAACCCCTTTGAAACTCCACAAATCTGAACTGACGGAGGATATAGAAAGAGTAATAGGTTATGACAATAAAGAAGGGTGCTTGGAAGTTTTTGTTCTTTGCCTATCAACGTGGACATCAGCTGTCTTGTTTCTGAAATGCTAAGAACTAATTGTAAGGCAGGAAATAGGATCGCACCTGCAAAAATAGTCAACTCTTTTGCTAATATTTACACATGCAGAATTCTTAAAACTCTAAATGTATGTTATTGGACATAGAAACATAGAAACTGCCCATGTAGCAGACAACCATGTAGCAGACAACCCACACACAACTGTCTTATGTAACTCCCAGCCAATTGTTGCTAACTGCCATCAAATAAATGTTGACTAATGTGGACCTTATGAATAAGAAACCACCATGTCACCTCATCCTCAACAGCCTTGCTCAGATTTTGATTCATCCGTGGCTTCTTTGGTTGACTCTATCCACACATCGTGTAGTCTTCCTCTGTTCTGACTGCATTCCATCTTCCCAACTACCATTGACTATTATAGTGAGTTAGGTCTTCTTGTGATATATTTATTTACAAAAATTTTACCCCGACTTTCTCACCCGTAGGGACTCAAGGCGGCTTACAGGGGTTGGCAAAATTCAAAACCCCAAAAACCAGAAATCAATAAAATCAAACAGCACAATTACATCAATTAAATGCTTAATAAAAACATTATACAAGTTCAAAACACATAAATAATTCAGTCCATTCATCCAAATGCCTCATACATGTCGGATCATAATGAAGGGGCCATAAGCTAGAAAGTAGTAAACTATTGCCTACCGTGTTGCCCCGAAAATAAGACAGTGTCTTATATTAATTTTTGCTCCCAAAGATGTGCTAGGTCTTATTTTCAGGGGATGTCTTAGTTTTCCTTGAAAAAGAATAAAACATTTATTGTTGAACAAAAAAAATGAATATTTATTATATACAGTAGAGTCTCACTTATCCAACACTCGTTTATCCAACGTTCTGGATTATCCAACGCATTTTTGTAGTCAATGTTTTCAATATATCGTGATATTCTGGTGCTAAATTCGTAAATACAGTAATTACTACATAACATTACTGCGTATTGAACTACTTTTTTCTGTGAAATTTGTTGTTTAACATGATGTTTTGGTGCTTAATTTGTAAAATCATAACCTAATTGGATGATTAATAGGCTTTTCCTTAATCTCTCCTTATTATCCAACATATTCGCTTATCCAACATTCGGCCGGCCCATTTACGTTCGATAAGCGAGACTCTACTGTAATGTACAGTAGTTGTCATCACAAACCAGCATAACCACACAAACTGTGAATCCTATCAAGAATTTCTTATTTCCATGACGTTAAGTCCAGTCGGGTGTGACTCTGGGGGTTGGTGCTCATCTCCATTTCTAAGCCGAAGAGCCGGTGTTGTCCGTAGACACCTCCGAGGTCATGTGGCCATTGGCATGACTGCATGGAGCGCCGTTACCTTCCCGCCGGAGAGGTATCTATTGATCTACTCACATTGGCATGTTTTCGAACTGCTAGGTTGGCAGGAGCTGGAGCTAACAGCGGCTGCTCACGCCGCCCCGGGGTTTGAACTCCTGCCAACCTAGCAGTTCGAAAACATGGCAAAGTGTGTTAAAGCACTGAGTTGCTGAACTTGCGGACCAAAAGGTCCCAGGTTCAAATCCCGGGAGCGGAATGAGTGCCCGCTGTTAGTCCCAGCTCCTGCCAACCTAGCATTTCGAAAACATGCAAATGTGAGTAGATGAATAGGTACCGCTCCGGCGGGAAGGTAACGGTGCTCCAAGCAGTCATGCCGGCCACATGACCTTGGAGGTGTCTACGGACAATGCTGGCTCTTTGGCTTAGAAATGGAGATGAGCACCAACCCCCAGAGTCAGACATGACTGGACTTAACGTCAGTGTTAACCTTTACCTTTACCTATGGACAATAGTCTGACTTATCATATCAACCTCCGAAACATGGTGCTCAGCCGCTCCATGGCTCCCTCTACGCTGGGCACAGGAGACAGGCCGTGCATCATTAAGAGCCTTCTGTGAACCCAGCTGCAGCGTGGCCATCCTTTGTACCCCCCGCCGTCTCTGCTAGTGAGCATGCCCATCCTCCCCGGCATCTAATGGAGAGTACACATCAGAGGCAATGGAAGGTGTCGGGAGGGGGTGGGGAGAACACACTTTAAACATTATCAGGTCAGCACAGGAGGAGGTATGCAGTACAGAAGCCGGCGGAACTGCAGAAAGTTTTTTGATATACTCCGGAACGGACTCCGCAAAGACCTCAAGAGGGGGGGGAGAGAGGGTCCCTTTGCTTCCGACAAATTAAAACATTTCCAAGGTGCCCGCAATCGGCCAGGTTGCTTCGGAAGGGCTTCAGATCCCTCGATCGAGAAGGAAAAGTGTGTGTGTTGTATGATGAGGAACGGAGGGGAGAGCAGTTCCAAACAGTGTGGGTTGGAGCAGGGTATGTATGTTTTCCCATGTGCCCCCCTCCCATCCAGACAGGGGGGTCTGTTCTCTCGCTCAAAATATTCCCAGAGGCCCCAGTATGAAAACAAAGCAACATGTTTCCCATTCGCCTTCTCTAGGGATGCAGCCAGTCTGTTCCATCTCCAGGGAATGGCATCTAGGACCCAATATGCCACTGAGTTTGTCCATGTGTATATATATATGTGTGTATATTAGAGACAAACATTGCAAAGGATGCAGAAGGTTGTTTTTTTCAAGGAGTCATGTGTGAGCAGCACCAAATGGCCCCTCACATGTGTTATCCCTGCATTACAATAAAATCAGCCATAAGACTTAAAGAGTTGTATAGGTTGGCACCATATTTAGGATCCCTCAAAACACACCTTAGTCTTCAGAGCTATTTGCTTGCTCATTATTCCTTGTTGACTGGAGAAGAGAACAGGTATGGGTGGTAACTCTGTTACTGAAATGCCCAACAATAATATGGATTTGTTCTCACTCAAAATTTCCACTCTTGTTCTGAACACACACTTCTTATATTGAACCGAGTGGAGGTGTCATCTCATGATGTCTTCCCACAATGGCCAAGTCTGTCAAGCAATGGATCTACATAAATTGCATAAGATATTTGTATATTTGTACATATAAATTGTATATTTGTACAATATACAAATACAGAAGAGTCTCACTTTTCCAGCACTCGCTTATATAACGTTCTGGATCATTCAATGCAGTTTGCCTCCTGCCCCGATCCACAGCTGTTTCTCTAGGCAGCAAGGATTGAACTTTTTAAGGATTTAATTTCTGACAATGTAACTACTGTAAGTTCATTTTATGCAATTCTATCTTTATTTGTAGTCAATTTGTTAACCAATGTTTTTTTAGTCAATGTTTTCAATATATTGTGATGTTTTGGTGCTACATTTGTAAATACAGTTATTACTACATAACATTACCGTGTTATGGACTGCTTTTTCTGTTGATTTGTTGTAAAACATGATGTTTTTGGTGCTTAATTTGTAAAATCATAATGTAATTTGACTTTTAATAGGCTTTTCCTTAATCCCTCCTTATTATCCAACATTTCCACCTATCCAACGTTCTGCCAGCCCGTTTTTGTTGGATAAGTGAGACTCTACTGTATACAATAACTTTTATATTTGTATATTTGTACATAGATACAAATTGTATATTTGTGCATATAAAGTCCTATATGATTCGCAGGTCACTTTGACCATGTCAAATCATGTCCATTATTGTCAACGATAATAAGTAAGTACTTTTGAGTGTAGGACTACTCCAAAATTAGCTTTTTGTTGGATTCCCAACCTTTGGTCCTCCAGGTGTTTTGGACTTCAGCTCCCACAATTCCTAACAGCTGGTAAGATGGCTGGGATTTCTGGGAGTTGAAGTTCAAAACACCTGGAGGACCAAAGGTTGGGAACCACTGGATTAAGGCCTTCAAAATGTGGAGGTTGGACTTGAAGAAATGGTGGAATAGATCACAGACATTTCTTACCAACAAAAGGATACTACAGAAAAAGGTAACAAATACAGGATCAGTATTTAAACAAAACACCCTTCACAATTCTGACTTTGCAATTAGGACGCCACATATGTTGTTGGAAGACCACCACCACCAGTGGAAGCCAGTATGGAAAGAACCAGTATGGAAATAACCTTCTGGCCAGCATAATCATTCTAGTGGAAAGGTAAGTGATATGGAGATGGAGATTTAGGGCGGTTCCACACATACAGTTACCCTGGGAACATTCGCATTTAAAAAATGTGAATGTTCCCAGGTTCCCATCCACACACACCTCAGAAAGCACATGAGCTTTAACGCACTGTGCTACCAGGGTGGGAAAGAAACTACATATGAGACCAGAACTATACCTATTGGGCCTTAAAATTTTGAAATTGGACACAAATGAGGAAAAAATCCTAAACTATCTGGTTATAGGAGCCAGGATCGTCTTCGCCAAATTATGGAGAATAAACCAGATCCCTTCAATTAACCAATGGCTATTAAAAGTATGGGAAATAAAGACCATGGACAGACTAACTTTCCTGATAAAGAAACACCATGGACAACCAATAAAATAAACAGACTGGTCAATATTTGAAGAGTACATAAGGAAAAAACGGACATACCCTAAAGAAATTCCATAAGAACAACCAGAAATACCCAAACCTAGCAATACAACATGTCGCTTCATGAGGCAAATGACCCCCCTACCCAAATTGATAGCCATCCTACAACACGGAATAGCCAACACCACAAGAGGACCACTTTCTAACATCCAAAGACCCAACCGTCCCTCCAGAACCTCTCTCTCCCCCTCCCCCTCCCCCTCCTCAAACTCACCTTTCTTTTTTTCCCTTTCTTCCTCCCCCTTTTCCTATAACCTCCTCCCCCAGCTCACCCCTCCTCCACCATCCACCCTACCCCCCCACTCCTCCCCCCCATTTTTGAACTCCTCGATTTTAAACCTGTATGCAAAAATACTTAATAAAATCTATATGTCAAACTGTAAGTTGCAAGATTTGAATTGTTGTATCATGCCTGATTTTGCCTTTACCCTGTAAATGTAGTTGGATTGATTGGTTATTCAGAACTGTCAATCAATGTTGTTTGCATCACTTATATTGCTTACTCAGCTCAATTGTTTGACTCCACCCTTTCCTGGAGTGGGTCAGTGTTTTTCATTCCACCATCAAGCTTTCTACCAGATGGACATGAGAGAGAGACGGCTCTAAAAACCCTTGATTAAGTTACCTCTCAGCACCAATTCTGAGGTTCTTACCCTTGAAACTTATGCTTCAGGTTCAGGGCCAACCTGAACAACGTTGAGGAGTCTCAAGAGCCTTCAAATCAGTTCTTTGGCACCAGAGGAAGACTGTGTCTTCAAACATAGGCCATTTGGACTGAGGCTGAGGACTGCTCCGGCATTCACAGCCATTGAGAAAGAGGGACCTGGAAAAGCTTCTCAGCTACAAAGTTCCTTGGACTTAAGACAACCAAAGACTGTAATGTATATTTTCCTTTACCCCTTTGAAACTTCCAGCTTATTGGGATAACCTTTTGTGAACAATAAAACCAGTTTTGAGTTATCTACAGTGTTTTGGTCCTTGGGAGTTCAGTTTCCCTAAAGGAGGGCAAGAAGCAATTCCCTTGGGAAAGATGTCACGTCCATGCCTCTTTCGCTAAGAGTTATAGCCCCAGGCGCAACGGCACACAGGAAAATAAGATTTTGACATCAAAAAGAAGGTCAGCTGCTGTACTCCTATCCTTTCTGCCTTGTTTTTATTTGTGTTGTACATTGAAATGGTCATATGACTGGTCAAATAAATAAATTACTATTAACACGAAGAGGATTGCACCTAGACAAAGTTGCAATCGTTATGCTTGGACAGACCTATGAACCAAGTGTCACCACATTATGCCCCATTGTTTGGGTCCAGCCACGGAATCATTCTGCAACAGAATATTTGCACTGGATGTTGATAGATCACCAATATCCCCACCTCACTTTGGCTGGTTTGTGCTTGAAATTCATATCCAGCTGCCTAAAGACACCTTCTTCACACAGATCTTAATAAAAGAGGGGGAAGGGGAAGGTTGGTGGGAATGAAGTGAAATCACTATGGTCCAATTAGCAAAGCTCTCACCCTTCGCACCTGCAAACAAGAGATTGCATTAACACCTGCCACAAAAGCAAACATTTTTAGATAACTTCATCTTAACCTCCCTGACACTGCCGGCAAGCTCCTTGCTTAGCGCTACCGTGGAAATTATGATGAGTGACAACACCTATTTTTCTAGGTTTTGCTCTAATCTTCAGTGTCGGCGTTTCAACATTGGCGCATAATTCGCATTAATGATAATCGGCGCTCCGTACGTGGAAGAATAGATTCTTTAAATGCTAAATTGTTCAAGGGATATCATTGCGATTATCAGAGACGAACGCCGCACACGAACACGCAACGCAACACTGTAGGGCCCTTGACAGATCTTCAGCGACATGCGTCTGGAGTGGCATGTGTAAGGAACTCCTCTGCGGTCTATGCATCAAAATAAACTAAGCTCTTGAGCCTTCACATATATTTATAACATCTGTGCCGATAGATAGATAGAAGAAACAGTTCTCTGCATTCTTCGGGAGGGGAGAAAAAAAAGCAAGCCTTACAGCTGCATCAGAAATACAGCCCTTTGGATTGTTGTATTTTTTTTCTAACTGGGTCTCATCTATCTAAAGTGAATGTTTGTATGTTTGTATGTGGCAGCTTTCTGATTGGCCGCCACTTTCACCGGCCACTGAGACCACCAGAAATGACTGATCTGGCCCAAACTTGACACATTTAACCCCCATGATGCACTTTATGGCCTGGTGCCATTTGGAGGAGGATGGACCACAGATGATGGGATTTGCAGTACTTTCAAACACTTTAACTCCCACAGTCTATTACAATGCCCACCAATCATGGAAATGGACCAAACTTGGCACACAGAACCCCTGTGGCCCCCTTTATGTCCTGATGTATATTGGGGCAGGATGGACCAAGGACCACTGTGATGCCCATGAATGACAAAACTGTATCAAACTTGACACGCAAGTGCAGGGTAGCCCACTTTACATCCTGGTACAGTTTGGGGGAGCACGGACCGTGCATGATGGGACTTGCACTATCTTTACTCACTTCCTGGAACTACTGTGACCCCCACCAATGACTGATCAAAACCAAACTTGGCACATAGAGCCACCATGGCCCACTCTACATCTTGGTGAGGTTTGAAAGAGCTTGGACCTTGTATGATGGGACTTGCAGTAGGTTCACTCACTTCCCGAGACTACTGTCACCCCCATCAATGTCTCATCAAGACCAAACTTGACACACCCAGGACTCACTCTACACCCAGGTGCAGTTTGGAGGACGATGGACCATGGACGATAGGACTTCCAATACCTTCACTCACTTCCTGAGAGCACCGCGACCCACACAAATGACTGATCAAGACCAAACATGGTACATGGAGCCCCCATGACCTACTCTACATACTGTCTCTGTTTGCAGGGGGATGGACACTGGACGATGGGACTTGCATATGGGATTTGGAGCTCACCTCCACCCACTGAACCCATCTGACATTGGATATAGGCTACACTTGGAGAACAGGCAAACAATGCCTTTCTCAAATGACCCGGGCACCGCCGGGTCTCCAAGCTAGTATATAATAAAAGTGAATGTTTGTATGTGGCAGCTTCCTGATTGGCCTCCACTTTCACAGGCCACTGTGACCGCCAGGAATCACTGACATGGACCAAACTTGGCACGCTTAACCCCCATGATGCACTTTACGGCCTGGTGCCGTTGGCGGGACGATGGCCCATTGGTGATGGGATTTGTAGTACTTTCAATCGCTACGAATCCCACAGGCACTGCGACGCCCAGCAGGAACGGAACTGGACCAAATTTGGCCCACAGAACCCCCATGAACCCCTTTCCGTCCTGGGGTAGATTGGGGGAGGATGGACCAAGTAGCTTCACTCACTTCTTCCTCTGGGAGTTGTAGTTCACCCTTAAAGAGACAGCACTGAGCCCAGCCGACTTCAGATCTGGACTAAACTTATCACACTGCCTCATCATACCCATCTGAGTATACAGGCAAGGTTTCAGGGTTATTGTCCTTTGGCTCTGGGAGTTGTAGTTCACCCTTATTCAGACAGCACTGAACCCAGCTGACTTCAGATCTGGACTAAACTTGCCACACTGCCTCATCATGCCCAACTGAACATACAGGCAGGGTTTCAGGGTTATTGTCCTTTGGCTCTGGGAGTTGTAGTTCACCCTTATTCAGACAGCACTGAACCCAGCCAACTTCGAATCTGGCCCAAACTTGTCACACACGTTTCTCAAAAGATCCGGGCACCACTGGGTCCCCAAGCTAGTTCCAAATAAAACCAAGGCTTGAAAGCCTTTTGTGAAAACAAAGATGGTAAATGCAGAATGTGAGCATCACAAAGAGCAAATCTTTCCCCCCCCCAAAAAATCCTGCAAAGGCAACAAAAGTTGGGTTTCTATAAAAAGCACACACACACACACACAAGTTAAACTTCTCAAGCATCTTGTTTTGACAACGTGTTTCAGAAACTTGCCACATTTAAACTATGGAAATGTGAGCAATTCAATGTCATGACACACAAAATTGAAGCATAATTGCCTCTAAGTGGTTGACTAGCAGCGAGCGCTTCTCTTCTTCCCCTCCCTGCGCCCAACAAAACCGAAAACGCGTGCCTTAAAGTGGAAGATCTTGTCAAAAGTTTCATTTCAACGTACGTGGGATGGGAAAGGGACAAGGCTGCATTAAGGCATTTTAAGCGGCTTTCCAAATGGAGACAATTGTGTCTTTCAAGCCTCCCCAAGGCGAGCGAAACAAGCGTTTGAAACCTACATCCCAAGTGTCCAAATTTGGAAGACAAAATGGAAAGTAGCAAGAGCTGGCACCAAATGTTTCACTTTCAAGAACTTCAAGGAACAAAAGCTCACGAAAAAGATATAATCGTGCCGTTCTCTATCTCAGTATGGATTCTGGGGAGAATTTAACCTCTTCTATAGACCAGCAATCCAATGACACCACAAAGACCACAGTCAGAGATGCAAGGAAACTACATTTCAGGGTTGTTGTACGTTTTCCGAGCTTTATGGCCATGTCCCAGAAGTATTCTCTCCTGACGTTTTGCCCACATCTATGGCAGGTTGTGAGGTCTAATCAAGGTGATTAATGCTAATCAAGGTGATTACCGTATATACTCGAGTATAAGCCGACCCGAATATAAGCTGAGGCACCTAATTTTACCACAAAAAACTGGGAAAACATTGACTCCAGTACATTTCAGAAATAAAAATAGATACCAATAAAATTACACTAATTGAGGCATCAGAAGATGAAATGTTTTTGAATACAGTAGAGTCTCACTTATCCAACATGAACGGGCCAACAGAACGTTGGATAAGCGAATATGTTGGATAATAAGGAGGGATTAAGGAAAAGCCTATTACACATCAAATTAGGTTATGATTTTACAAATTAAGCACCAAAGCAACAAATTTGACAGAAAAAAGTAGTTCAATACGCAGTCATGCTATGTAGTAATTACTGTATTTACGAATTTAGCACCAAAATATCACAATGTATTGAAAACATTGACTACAAAAATGCATTGGATAATCCAGAACGTTGGATAAGTGAGACTCTACTGTATTTACATAAAACTGTAATTTAAGATAAGGCTTTCCAACTTTGATTAAATCATCACTGTCATCTTCTTCAATGTAAATGTGCTTATGTATCCTTTTAATAATAATAGAGTAAAATAATACATGTAATAAGACTAACAAATGCAATCAAATAATAAATGCAATAATAAATAGAGTAAAATAATAAATGCAATAACAATAATAATATCAGAATGAAATAATAAATGTATTAATAGTAATAAAAATAGAGTAACATAATAAATGTAATAATACCCAAAATAATAAATGTACCATATATACTCGAGTATAAGCCAACACGAATATAAGCTAACCAGGACCCGCACCCGAGTATAAGCCGAGGGGGGGGGGGCTTTTTCAGTCCTAAAAGAGGGCTGAAAAACTAGGCTTATACTCGAGTATATACAGTAATTAAAACATTCACACTGGCCTCCAACTGACAAGAGTTCTTTCTCCCACCCTGGACCTTCCATAAATTGTTTCAGAAGCATTCTCTCCTGATGTTTCATCCACATCTATGGCAGGCATCCTCAGAGGTTGGAAACAAGAAAATTGAGATATCCCCAGGCAGGAAGCAGCCAGGCTTTGAAGCTGCAAGGCTTTTCAATGCTAATCAAGGTGTCTAATTACAACATTCTCACCGGCCTCCAACTAACAAGAGTTCTTTCTCCCACCCTGGACCTTCCACATATATATAAACCTCCCTTGCATAGTTTTCCAATATACAGTACCTCCCAACCTCTGAGGATGCCTGCCATAGATGTGGACGAAACGTCAGGAGAGAATGCTTCTGGAACATGGCCATACAGTCCGGAAAACATACAACAACCCTGTGATCCTGGCCATGAAAGCCTTCGACAACACATTAAACTACATTTCATTTTTCAGATCCAAAACTTACTGACAAGCCGAGAGAACCATGGTTTGCGTAAGCCGTGGTTAGCTGTTACACCACTGAGAAAATACAATTAGAGTCTCGCTTATCCAACCTTCGCTTAGCCAGCATTCTGGATTATCCAACGCAGACTGCCTTTTAGCAGTCAGTGTTTTTGAAGTCAATGTTTTCAATACATTGCAATGTTTTGGTGCTAAATTAGTAAATACAGTAAATATTACATAACGTTACCATGTATTGAACTGCTTTTTCTGCTGATTTGTTGTAAAACATGATGTTTTGGTGTTTAATTTGTAAAATTATAACGTTTTTTGTGTGTGTCAGGAGCGACTTGAGAAACTGCAAGTCGCTTCTGGTGTG
Organism: Anolis carolinensis; assembly: GCF_035594765.1. NCBI lineage: Eukaryota > Metazoa > Chordata > Lepidosauria > Squamata > Anolidae > Anolis > Anolis carolinensis. The sequence continues at coordinate 7,150,150 of NW_026943820.1, forward strand.
AGAGAATTGGCCATCTCCAAGGACGTTGCTCAGAGGACAAGTGGATGTTTTGATGTTTTTAACATCCTTGTGGGAGCTTCTCTCATGTCCCCGCATGGAGCTGGAGCGAAGAGAGGGAGCTCATCCGCGCTCTCCCCGGGTTGGATTCAAACCTGGCAGCCTTCAGGTCAGCAGCCCAACCTTCAAGTCACAAGGCTTTAACCCATTACACAATCAGGGGCTTCTAACAATAATAATAATAATAATAATAATAATAATAATAATAATAATAATAATAATAATAATTAATAATAATAATAATAATGGGATCTGCACGCATCATCCGAAAATACATCACACAGTCCTAGACACTAGGGAAGTGTTCGACTTGTGATTTTGTGATACGAAATCCAGCATATCTATCTTGTTTGCTGTGTCATAATAAAATAATAATAATAATAATAATAATAAAGTGTTCGACTTGTGATTTTGTGATATGAAATCCAGCATATCTATCTTGTTTGCTGTGTCATAATAAAATAATAATAATAATGATAATAAAGTGTTCGACTTGTGATTTTGTGATACGAAATCCAGCATATCTATCTTGTTTGCTGTGTCATAATATAATAATAATAATAATAATAATAATAATAATAATAATAATAATGTGTTCGACTTGTGATTTTGTGATACGAAATCCAGCATATCTATCTTGTTTGCTGTGTCATAATAAAATAATAATAATAATGATAATAAAGTGTTCGACTTGTGATTTTGTGATACGAAATCCAGCATATCTATCTTGTTTGCTGTGTCATAATATAATAATAATAATAATAATAATAATAATAATGTGTTCGACTTGTGATTTTGTGATACGAAATCCAGCATATCTATCTTGTTTGCTGTGTCATAATAAAATAATAATAATAATAATGTGTTCGACTTGTGATTTTGTGATACGAAATCCAGCATATCTATCTTGTTTGCTGTGTCATAATAAAATAATAATAATAATAATAATAATGTGTTCGACTGTGATTTTGTGATACGAAATCCAGCATATCTATCTTGTTTGCTGTGTCATAATAAAATAATAATAATAATGATAATAAAGTGTTCGACTTTTGATTTTGTGATACGAAATCCAGCATATCTATCTTGTTTGCTGTGTCATAATAAAATAATAATAATAATAATAATAATAATAATGTGTTCGACTTGTGATTTTGTGATACGAAATCCAGCATATCTATCTTGTTTGCTGTGTCATAATATAATAATAATAATAATAATAATAATAATAATAATAATAATAAAGTGTTCGACTTGTGATTTTGTGATACGAAATCCAGCATATCTATCTTGTTTGCTGTGTCATAATATAATAATAATAATAATAATAATAATAATAAAGTGTTCGACTTGTGATATTGTGATACGAAATCCAGCATATCTATCTTGTTTGCTGTGTCATAATAAAATAATAATAATAATAATAATAATGTGTTCGACTTGTGATTTTGTGATACGAAATCCAGCATATCTATCTTGTTTGCTGTGTCATAATAAAATAATAATAATAATGAGTATAAGAGGAATAATAATAATAATGAGGAAAAGAGGAAGGAGAATCCGAAGGGAGAGAAAAGGAGCCCAAGCGGCAACGGGAAGAGAAGGAGGCGATTTATCAACACATGATTGGTCGATAAAACTTAAAATAGTGTATAAGTACTAAAATAATTGATAAATATTAAAATAAATATAGCGTCCCTACTTTGTGGATTTTCCCTCATTGCGGGTGGTCCAGAAACGTAACCCCCGCAATAAGTAAGGGAACACTTTATACTGTATACAGAAGTATATTCAAGATAAAGTGGAGCTGAAATATAATAATAATAATAATAATAATAATAATAATAATAATAATAATACAGCCTATAGCCCCTGACATTTGTTAGTGAGTATTGGGCTTTCTTTCTTAATTTCCAATCATAACATAATTTGATGTTTATTAGGCTTTTCCTTAATCCCTCCTTATTATCCAACATTTTCACTTATCCAACGTCCTGCCAGCCCGTTTATGTTGGATAAGCGAGACCCAACTGTAAGACCATTACTCTGCCTAAAGATGGGAAGCAAGATCTAACGTGTGATATAATGTAACATTTGTCATAAATCAAAGACCAATAATATAAAATCAAAATCCAGCATAAAGAGCAGATATGTAACTTGAAGCTATTGTTTCCGTACTGCACGAGTTTCAACCATAGAACGGAAATGGGAGACGTTCACACTCAACCCAACAACAACCCACATCTCTCTCATTAAAACTATTTTTATCTTGAGGATTATTCTTAAAAATGATGTGGCTTGGAGAAGTGAGCCAACTATTTCCTTTTGCCCAAGACTGATGGGAAAATTGACTCCGAATATTCCTGATCCACACATATCCTCGTGGACACAATGGCACCTCAATGGTCCCTCTGAGTCAGCTCCTCAACCAAATGCATTTATTGAAGGCAGGTATGAAAAACGGCACTGAGTAGAAAAGTCCAAGGAAAAAGAAGTAAAGACTCTGTGAAAAAATGAAAGTATTCTTACCTATCATGTGATTTGCAACATGGATCTGTATCTCTCTTTCGTTCTCAAAGGTCATCTGGCACTTGATGCATTGATAGGTCTTCTTCTGTTTAAACAAGAGTAGCAATAAAAAGTAGTAAGAAAACGACATTCAATAGGATCATTTGCTTGCCATAGGAAAAATATAATCTTGTACGAGAGTTCACATATACATGCTCACAATCTATATAAATATATGGGGTTGAATGAAAAGTAACGCCTCCATCTTCGTTACTTGGGTTTGGATGGGAATCTACATATATAAAAGGGTAATGAAATTTCGGCCTAGGACAAAACAACAAAACTACACATCCCAGAAACACTAAACTTGGCAGCACAACCCGTCATCCATGCCTCTACGTTCATACAACAGAAAGAAAAGAAAAATAAAGTCCTCATTAGAGGGAGAGGAATAATTGTTTTTATCCAATTGCTGCCAGTTAGAAGGCTAAGCTCCACCCACTTGGTCTCCTAGCAACCCACTCAGCCCAGGGACAGGCAGAGTTAGGCCTCACAAATGAGAGTAGATGAATAGGTACTGCTCCGGCGGGAAGGTAACGGCGCTCCATGCAATCATGCCAGCCACATGACTTTGGAGGACTCTACGGACAACGCCAGCTCTTTGGTTTAGAAATGGAGATGAGCACCAACCCCCAGAGGTGGACACGACTGGACTTAACGTCAGGGGAAAACCTTTACCCTTTACCTTAACTACCACCAATTCCTCAATACTTTATTTCCCATACCACCATATTTGCCACAGCAACGCGTGGCTGGGCACAGCTAGTATTTTAATAAATGAAACTCAGAAATAATCCTTAGAATGTGCTCTTTAACTACCAATATTCACTTTTCCACATAATCACCAGACAATTGGATACATTTATGTCAACGATGAACAAGTTTTCTAAAGCCGTCACAAAAGAAGTCGACACTCTGTTTCTGCAACCGGCGTCTCACAGTACCCATTGTGCACCTTACTTGCCCAACTACGCACAGTACTCACATCAACACAATCACATAAACAGCTTGCATTCTTTGATGAATCTCCTTTGGGGTGACACCTTCTGCTGTCAAAAATTCAGTGACTGCACATTGCTTAAGTTGCATTGACTGACCCTCTCATTGAGGACCCCTGCCTTAGACCATCAAACTATTGTGAGTTCGTTGTTCATTATTGTAAAAACCTACTTGGATATTTTAAGCAAGAGAACTATGGAGAGGAAAAAAATATTGCAGAACTTCGGAGCAGAATAATGGACGGATTCCTTGCAGAAGTGAAGGTGTGAATCCAAGAGCTACGGAAATCCTACAATGAAATGTGACACTGACTTTCTTTGCCCATTTGTTCAACCTTCTCCTGTGTCACACTAATGAAGCTTAGCTGCTGAAACAAGGAGATAGCGTGAAGAAGCAATTACATGAGCCATTTATTCAATCAGAGAAGATGAGGTTTGTATTTAAGAGTGGCAGGGGTGTGTCCTCATGGTGCCGAGACCGAATCAGAAGGAAATCCCTGGGAATAATTTACGCAGGGATGAAAAGTCAAAATGGCTGTGGCAGGAAAGCAATGCCATGACAATATTTTGATGCCCATCGTTCATGTTTCCCTCCTTTCTTTTGCAGATTAGCTCATTTTATATTGTCAGACAAAATGGCAGGAATGTCCATTGCGTACTAACTGCATCAAGGAGAATACTTGATCTGTGCTAATTTGTATACAGATTGTGCAAGTACAGTAGAGTCTCACTTATCCAACACTCGCTTATCCAACGTTCTGGATTATCCAACGTATCTTTGTAGTCAATGTTTTCAATATATCGTGATATTTTGGTGCTAAATTTGTAAATACTGTAATTACTACATAGTATTACTGCATATTGAACTACCTTTTCTGTCAAATTTGTTGTATAACATGATGTTATGGTGCTTATTTTGTAAAATCATAACCTAATTTGGTGTTTAATAGGCTTTTCCTTAATCTCTCCTTATTATCCAACATATTCACTTATCCAACGTTCTGCCGGCCCATTTATGTTGGACAACTGAGACTCTACTGTATGTAAAAACACAGAAAGAGATGTATTACATGTCTACCTATAGCAGAACAGAACAAGTAGTCTAAAGGTAAGCAGAATTTGAGAATATGATACAGGATGTACAAAATATAATAGTTTTACTGGATCTGCACAGAATCTTGACATCGGTTGTTCAGCCCCAACCACATTCTGGACATGGAAATCACAAAGTATCATAAACCCTAAGAGATGTGTTGTTGAAGGCTTTCCTGGCCAGAATCACAGGGTTGTTGTGTGTTTTCCAGGCTGTATGGCCATGTTCCAGAAGCATTCTCACCTGACGTTTCACCCACATCTATGTAGGCGAAATGTCAAGAGAGAATGCTTCTTGCACATGCCATACAGCCCGGAAAAGACACAACAACCCTAAGAGAATCCAAGAATTCAGCTATTTCCATTGCATTTCCATTTAATGTGTTGCCTTTTCAAGATAGAAGTTCGCCTAACGTGATTCCAAATGCATCCCTCTGAATTTTGCAATTTTGCTGGTGGTTCCAAAGTCAATGGAGCAGTGAAACTCCTCCAGGATTTTGCCTGCACTTCAAATTGGTTAACCAAGGCGTTGATTCCTACATAGGTTTAGAACTTTGATAGCTATTTCAGTTTCAATCAAGGGTTTGGAGAACAAGCCCTATGAGGATCGGCTTAAAGAGCTGTACATTTTTAGCCTGCAGAAGAGAAGGCTGAGAGGAGACACGATAGCCATGTATAAATATGTAAGTGGAAGTCATAGGGAGGAGGGAGCAAGATTATTTTCTGCTGCCCTGGAGACCAGGACGCAATGGAACAATGGCTTTAAACTCCTGGAAAGGAAGGAGATTCCACCTGAACATGAGGAAGAACTTCCTAACTGTGAGAGCTGTTCAGCGGTGGAACTCTCTGCCTCGGAGTATGGTGGAAGCTCCTTCTTTGGAGGCTTTTAAGCAGAGGCTGGATGGCCATCTGTTGGGGGTTCTCTGAATGCAATTTTCCTGCTTGGCCCATGAGGTCTCTTCCAACTCTATGATTCTATGATCCTAACTACAGTAAAGGAGATTCCACCTGAACATGAGGAAGAACTTCGTCACTGTGAGAGCTGTTCAGCAGTGGAACTCTCTGCCTCGGAGTGTGGCGGAGGCTCCTTCTTTGGAGGCTTTTAGGCAGAAGTTGGATGGCCATCTGTTGGGGGTTCTCTGAATGCAATTTTCCTGCTTGGCCCATGAGGTCTCTTCCAACTCTGATTCTATGACTACAACTCCCATCACTGTTCTCAATAAACTAAGCTGGTTAGGCTGATGGATCCTGCAGTTCAACAACATCTGTAAGTCCAGGTCTTACAGGAAATCTTGGACAGAAGACACAATTAAACACTACCTATCCAAGTGTGTGTGTGTGTGTGTGTGTGTGTGTGTGTGTGTGTGTGTGTGTGTGTGTGTATATATATATATATATATATATATATATATATATATATATATATATACACACACACACACACACACACACTGTATATACTCGAGTATAAGCCTAGTTTTTCAGCCCTTTTTTTAAGACTGAAAAATCCCCCCTCAGCTTATACTCGGGTGAGGGTCCTGGTTGGCTTATATTTGGGTCAGTTTATACTCAAGAATATATGGTACATTTATTATTTTTCTCTATTATTATTATTGGTATTATTACATTTATTATTTTTCTCTATTATTGTTGCTACTATTACATTTATTTTACTCTATTATTATTATTATTATTAATATATTTATTGTTGTCGAAGGCTTTCATGGCCGGGATCACAGGGCTGTTGTATGTCTTTCGGGCTGTGTGGCCATGTTCCAGAAGCATTCTCTCCTGACGTTTCGCCTACATAGATGTAGGAGAGAATACTTCTGGAACATGGCCACACAGCCCGAAAGACATACAACAACCCCAATACATTTATTATTTCACTCTGATCTTCTTCTTCTTCTTCTTCTTCTTCTTCTTCTTCTTCTTCTTCTTCTTATTATTATTATTATTATTATTATTATTATTATTATTATTGCATTTATTATTTTCCTGTATTTATTATTATTACATGTATTCTTTTACTCTACAATTATTAAAAGTATACATAAGCACATTTACATTGAAGAAGATGAGAAGAATGATTTGATCAGAGTTGGACAGTCTTATCTTAAATTAGAGCTGTATGTAAATATTCAAAAACATTTAACCTACTGATGCCTCAATTAATGTAATTTTATTGGTATCTATTTTTATTTCTGAAATTTACCACCCTCGGCTTATACTGGAGTCAATGTTTTCCCAGTTTTTTTGTGGTAAAATTAGGTGCCTCGGCTTATATTCGGGTCGGCTTATACTCGAGTATATACGGTATATATATATTCCTGTTGTAAAAAGAACCCGGTAGCCTCTCTCTTTCTCTCTTCTTCTTGCCCATTAATTATTTTTCAGAAGGCTCTCCCTGTAACCACTTTCTCCCTCAATGTTTACCTTGGAGATTTTTCGAGATTCTCTCAGCCACACCTGCAGGATTTCAGAGGTGTTCTTGTTAGCGGAGTATTACAGGCATCCAGAGCATCCTCTATATTCCGAGCGTGCCCTCTCCCTCTCGAGCTACAAATATCAATACATCCTGGCACTTACTGAAACATGTACTCCTATTGTTTTTAATGTAATCTCAATATAGCTCCTCTCTGACTATATATTTTTTTTTGTAATCCTCTCCTGTTAAGACTCGGAGTAAAGGAGGTAGGGAAAAAAAAACCCACTTGCACATACACAAAAATCAATAATGGTCCGAAATAAAAAGAAACACAGGGAGAGAGCGAGAAGAGCTGGTCAAGAATTATAGAGTAGTAACGTCATTTCGACAGCTGTAGGCTGTTCGGTTTGTATTGCGTGCACAAGGCAGGCTTGAGTAAAAACGGCTTTTTGCCTGTTGTATTACAAATCAACAAGAGATTAGAAAACAGAGAACATGTTGTTCAATTTAGTTTGACTGGCTATCTTTGATAAGCGCTTTTAACAAGCTGCTGAAAGTTACTGTACTCTGGAAAGGCAATTGGCGTTCGGGGCCCCCGGCTGTAATTTAAAAAATTTATGGGGTTGCATGTGACCAATATGCTTCTGAGGTCAAGCTCTTTGTCTCTGTGAACCAAAATGAAATAGATAAATAATCTAGCACTGCCATCCTAACCTAATTGCTCTTGCACTTATTTGCACAACCCTACATTTCACCTTTCCCTCTTTCTCTACTTGCAATTACATGGAACTCAATAGCCAGGTATTAAAGGATCTAGTCAAAACTGCTGGAAGACTGAGGACCCATCTACACCAGCATTTCTCAATCTGGGGGTTGGGACCCCTGGGGGGGGGGTGTTAAAAGGGTCACCAAAGACCAGTATTTTCTGTTGGTTATAGGATTCTGTGTAAGAAGTTTGGCCCAATTCTATCATTGGTGGGGTTCAAGGGACTCTTTGATTGTACGTGAACTAAAAATCCCAGCAACTACAACTCCCAAATCTCAAGGTCTAGTTCCCCAAACTCCACCAGTGTTCACATTTGGGCATATCGGATATTCGTGCCAAGTTTGGTCCAGTTCCATCATTGTTTCAGTCCACAGTGCTCTCTGGATGTAAGTGAACTACAACTCCAAAACTCAAGGTCAATGCCTATCAAATTCTTCCAGTATTTTCTGTTGGTTGGGGGAGTTCTGTGTGCCAACTGTGGTTCAGTTCCATTGTTGGTGGAGATTAGAATGCTCTTTGATTGTAGGTGAACTATAAATCCCAGCAAAATCACACACACACCGCAACCCTATCAGTATTCTGATTTGGGCGTATCGGGTTTTTGTGCCAAATTTGGTCCAATGACTGAAGATACATCCTGCATATCAGATATTTACATTACGATTCAGAACAGTAGCAAAATGACAGTTAGGAAGTAGCAACGAAAATAATTTCATGGTTGGGGGTCACCACAACATGAGGAACTGTATTAAGGGAATGCAACATTAGGAAGGTTGAGAATCACTGTGATAAGTCAAGAGTAATTTCACAGAGATGGGTGAGCACCAATGCCATTTCATGGGGCCAGTCATCGCTGGACACTGTTGCCCTTCCTCTGCCCAAGCATTAGAAAGGTCAGAAATGTCACCATGATGGAGAGAGTAGAGGGGATTGGCACTACTATTAGATTCTCCCGAGATGGAGTAAGCTGATAGAGTGGTGGAAGTCTTCTACCACTCTACTCAGAGAAGAGGATGATTCCTTTTTTGCATAAGAGTGAAGGCACATTTGTTGTATGTCAGCCTGTGTCTGTTCTTGTGTCTGTTCCTTCTGATCAGCCTGAAGCTGACTTTCATACAGAAAATGATGTTTCACTTGCGGAATGTGTGTCTGAACAGCCGGTCTTAAGTGTAGATCAGACAGATTCAGATGACCCTTCACCAACTTTTGCAAAGTTACACTCTGGAAGTGATTCTGATGTGGATAGAGAGGACGTAACCTTGAACCGAAGACAGGTTTACAACAAAGATAGAGAACTCTCAGTAAAGCTCAGGCGATCAGTTCATTTACAATTGAAAAATAAGACAGGTGTCTCATAAGGAAGGAAGAGTGCATTTCTCAATGGGGAGGGCTTTCATTTCATGTTGCTTTCACTTCTCAGTTGAGACAACTTTGCTTTGCCCCAGGTTCACGTTTTCCAAGTGTTCCTTGTTTCCAAGGATTTATGGTGTTGGCCTAAGGGATTCTAGGTTGGCTTCCTGAATTACTTTATCCAAGTTTGGCCAAGGATCTTGTTTTGCTATGTTGTCTGGTTTTTACCTGCCTTGCTCCATGGACTTTCTACAGCTTGATGTTATGGATTTAATCTGAAACCTTAGAAGACATTATTTCCTCATTATTTTTTGGATCGTACTTTTTACTATATTTTGCTTGGCTTTTTTATATCTTCTATAATAAACTGCTTGCTGTATATTCAGTTGGTGTGTTGCTAACAGTTGAAGGGATCTCTGCGACACATTGATCATGAGTAAGTTGACCCAGGCTTTTAGGGTTGACTTTTTGACTATAATTTCTAGACTTATGTATGAATATATAGGGTACTTCTTCTCACCACAGTCACAGATATGTAAAACATGGAGTGTTGGGAATCCACATTGTGTCCTGTTTTGTCTTTCAAGAACAGCCTTAAAACAATGTGGTAAGTAAATGAAAGCTGCTTTACTTCAGCAAAACATAAACAGCACACTCAGTGGTATAATGCAAAAGAAAGCAAGGAAGTCTTAGGGCAAACACAATCTCTGATAAATTCCCAAATCAAGTAGCAGTCTTACTTCAGACAAAGAAACAGCAATAATCCTTAGGAGCAGTGTCCCAGATGCAAACTCGAAGCAGGCACAGGGGGAGCGAAGGCTTAGGCTTTGGAGTCAGTTTGTTACCAGCAAAAGCTGACTGCACCTGGTTCTGCTTTATAACCCTGAGTTCCCTCACAGCTGCTAAGGCAGTTCTCAATTACTCATCTGCATTTTTGACAGCTATTCTAGCTGAACGACATCTCTGCTCTGTTTCTTTTCTCCTCTCCTGAAATGTGGGTACTTGCCCTTGTCCGACTGCCTCTCAGATTCATGAACGTTTTCCAGCTTCCCTTACTCTTCTGAAGAAGAGGAATCCCTAACACATTGTGAGTCAAGCAGCCCTGCTAAAGGGGAATTAGCTGCATACACAAGGCAGCTTTACCCCAGGGATCTTGGGGGGGAGAGGGGTTCACATTGTAATTCAAGCAATGCTGCTAAAGAAGCATTAGCCACACTCACAGACTGCTGCTACACCCCAGGGACCTGGGCCTGGCTTGCGTCCTTCTAAATGTCAAGGTTGGCAGTGTCAGAGGAGACAGGCCAAAGCCCGGACCAGGAGCAGTTATAAGTCAAGCGGATGGGGTCCGTGGAGAATGATGAGGGTCCAGCCCAAAAGGGCAAATGCATTGTTTGCATCCATCCGCCTGCTCCAGAGATTGTTATTGTTCTGGGCAAGGTAGAACGGCAGGTCGAAGGCATTAGCATATATGCCAATCTCGGGCTCCTGTGTAAAGTGTAATTTGGTGCAGGTCTGAATTCTGATTTTTCATTATCTTCTACAAAAGAAATCTGCCCTCTTGGGAGGAGATTCAAAGCATTTACTTTGTTGAAGAACTTAAATTCTCTCCTGAGGAAAGAAGAGGTACGGAAGCTCTTGCTGAAGAGACACAGTTAAAAGTAGGCGTGCGGGAGGAGAGCGGTAGCAATTTCCACTCACGACAACTGTGTTATGGGAAGGGAGGGGGGCAGAGAGAGAATGGGTTCAAGCAAGAGCTTGGAGTATTTCAGCTTCTGTGTGCACCCTCATATAAAATCGGAATTAGTACGGCATAAAAGACCGAGCCTGTTCTTGAAGACGAGTGCGAAACACAATGAAGCACCGCGAAGTAGAAAGGCGACAGTGGGGCTAATAAGTAGTTTTTGGATGATGAACTCTCGAGAGGCTTCGCACTGAAGGGAGAGGTGTTTCCATTCCGTATTTTATTCTCTGCAGAATTAGATGTATATCACAGCTGGAGGCTGGTCTAGTCACCGATTCGCTTGACCCCGAGGGAGCACTATGCAGTTGCAGGGAGTGAAACAAAGCAAAGAATCTCTCGCTCGGATTGTTTCAAGCTCAGAGAAATCCTTTGAACTCAACACATTGTCACGATTGGCAAGATCTACAAGAGAGACTTTTAACAGCTCTATCCCGGCCGCAGACAAGACAAAGTTTCATCAGGGGCTTCCAGCTCAAATGGGGGGAAAGGACCTTCTTCTAGTGTCAAGTACATTGACGACTTTATGAGTGTGATTTTTTACACTCATATTGAAGGGACTATAAACCAAAAAATAGTAAACGTTTGCCTATGTGGCTTTGCCTCTGCATATGCCTCTCCCTTCCTCTGAGCTGGTACCTTTCTCCAGAAGGTTCCAAGACCAAAAGTTAGCTTTAAATCAACAAGTGAGGTCACAGGTATCACTTATGCCAAAGTAGCTGTGGAAGGTGAGGAAGATCCTCAGCCATTGGTCAATTTTAGATAAGCCAAGGTATATATTCTCCATACCTCACAACCTCTGAGGATGCCTGCCATAGATGTGGGCGAAACATCAGGAGAGAATACTTCTGGAACATGGCCACACAGCCCGAAAGACATACAACAACCCTATATATTCTTTGTTTGCTACGACATGCTTTGCGGCGGCCATTTGCATGGTACAGACTTTTAGGGTGTGTATGGCTGTTTGCCTTATCATAGCTGTGATAACAATAAACTTTGCTTTTTGTATCTCTCACGAGACTGGGTTTTCTACCTGTTTTCCCTCCTGAGCCAGGACCCATTGAAGGTAAATTGTCTTACAATATTATGCACACATCCCCTTTGCTTGCTGACCATGGGCCATTCCGAGACTCAACGGTCCTTCCAATGATATTTGGGATGCCAAGAAAGGAAGAACCTACTGCACAGCAGATATTATTTTCCAAATTCTGTGGACTTGAAAGCCCTCTCAGAAGGTTGCCTATGTGCTGAAACTGCTAAGAATCATATTAAAGTACAGATGCCGGTGGCAGACTTATCCACAGAAATTCACGTTAAGACAGCAGCTGCCGGTTTGATCATGAACTAGTCTGGGAATAGCTTCTACTTAATCAATGTTTTGCGCCAAAGAAAAGAAAATTGTTCACATTTGACTATACGCAGTACAGTGAAGATATCCTTCAAAGATAAAGAGAATGGGAAATGGAAAATAAAGATTTCCACCTGCTTTCCCCCCCTTTGGAGCTATGGAAAAGGAATGCCTAAAAAAGTTCTGATTCTAAACAGAATGGGGCTTGGTTCGTAATCAAGATGGAATAATAATAATAATAATAATAATAATAATAATAATAATAATAATAATAATAATAATAACCTGCTTTGATTGAAGTCAAAAATCAGAAAATCCTCAAAGGACAGCAGACAAAAAATCAGTACAAGAAAACCGCACTACAAACTAGAGCTGACAGCTGGCACAACAAAACATTGCATGGAAAGTTCCATGACAAAATTGAAGGAAAAGCTGATATAAGGAGAAGACCTGGCTGTGGCTCACGAATGGGACCCTGAAGAAGGAGACAGAAGGCCTGATCCTTGCAGCCCAGGAGCAAGACATCAGGACAAAGGCAATTCAGGCCAAGATCGAAAAATCAGCTGATGACCAAAAATGCAGACTGTCCAAGGAAGCTGACGAAACCATTGATCATCTCCTCAGCTGCTGTAAGAAAATTGCACAGACAGACTACATACAGAGGCACAACTATGTGGCCCAAATGATTCATTGAAACTTATGCCTCAAGTACCACCTCCCAGCAGCAAAGAACTGGTGGGATCACAAACCTGCAAAAGTATTGGAAAATGAACACGCAAAGATACTGTGGGACTTCCAAATCCAGACTGACAAAGTTCTGGAACACAACACACCAGACATCACAGTTGTGGAAAAGAACAAGGTTTGGATCATTGATGTTGCCATCCCAGGTGACAGTCGCATTGACGAAAAACAACAGGAAAAACTCAGCCGCTATCAGGACCTCAAGATTGAACTTCAAAGACCTGGCAGAAACCAGTGCAGGTTGTCCTGGTGCTGATGGGCACACTGGGTGCCGTGCCAAAAGATCTCAGCCAGCATTTGGAAACAATAGACATTGACAAAATTACTATCTGTCAACTGCAAAAGGCCACCCTACTGGGATTTGCGCACATCATCCGAAAATACATCACACAGTCCTAAACACTTGGGAAGTGTTCGACTTGTGGTTTTGTGATATGAAATCCAGCATGTCTATCTTGTTTGCTGTGTCATACAATAAAATAATAATAATAATAATAATAATAATAATAATAATAACAACAACAACTTTATTTTTGTATCCCGCCATCCATCTCCCCAAAGGGACTTGGGGCGGCTCACATATGGACAAGTCCAACAACACAAGTTAAAACACTGGACAATCAATTGAAAATATTATAACTACATAGAACAATGAAACCTATCAATAGAATTAAAAACAGGACAATAATAATAGCTAAACATTCAGAGGGTAAACATTGTGTAGCACTCTGAAGAGGGCTCCTAGGAGTCATAGTAAAGATAAAGGTAAAGGTTTTCCCCTGACGTTAAGTCCAGTCATGTCTGACTCTGGGGTGTGTTGCTCATCTCCATTTCTAAGCAGAAGAGCCGGCGCTGTCCGTAGACACCTCCAAGGTCATGTGGTCGGCATGACTGCATGGAGCGCCGTTACCTTCCTGCCAGAGCGGTACCTATTGATCTACTCACTTTGGCATGTTTTCGAACTGCTAGGTTGGCAGGAGCTGGGGCTAACAGCGGCCGCTCACGCCGCTCCCCGGATTCGAACCTGGGACCTTTTGGTCTGCAAGTTCAGCAGCATAGCGCTTTAACACACTGTGCTACCGGAGGCTCAAATTTTAATTGTGTCTGTTTAATTTTAATAATTTCATTTCATGTCTGTCTGTTATGCCTAAGGCACTGCATAAGTGCCATTTGTAAGCCGCCTTGAGTCCCCCCCAGGTAGAGAAAGGTGGATATAAATATGGGAAACAAACAAACAAACAAACAAATAGAAGCATCTCTGGTTCGGGGCCTGTCACCCTCAACTTTGAGCAGGATAGTAAAGCCGATATGGGAAGCCATCCTGTTGCTCTTGTGGTTATTTACAATCAAGTTGACTTGGACATATGGCAATTCTATTAATGAAAAACCTCCAAGAACTCAAATCGTCAAAAGCCAGGCATTCAAAAAGGCAGCACCATTTAAAAGAGAGTAGAAGTAGTTGTTGTACATTGTTGTTTTTATACTTATGTCACTGTGTGTATACGTAGGTCTTGGCTTTCATGGCTGGAATCACTTCTTGTTGTGAGTTTTCCGTGCTGTCTGGCCATGTTCCAGAAGCATTCTCACCTGACGTTTCACCTACATCTTTGGCAGGCATCCTCGGAGGTTGTGAGGGCCTCACAATCTCCGAGGATGCCTGCCATAGATGTGGGCGAAACGTCAGGTGAGAATGCTTCTGGAACATGGCCAGACAGCACGGAAAACTCAAAGCAACTCATTTTCCCATTGTTTAAATTATTTTGATTATTTCAACTCTGGAACTGCTTTCAGTTGTTTACATCGGTTCACTTTGCACAACCTTGTAATTCCATAATAAAAGGTAGGATATGAATATATTAATAAATAAACATTTTAAGACTTATGGTCACCCTTTCCAGCAGGTTCAGGATTGACAATAGCCATTTTTTAAATCCCATTGAGAATTACTGAATATACTCGAGTATAAGCCTAGTTTTTCAGCCCTCTTTTTAAGACTGAAAAAGCCCCCCTTGGCTTATACTCGGGTGAGGGTCCTGGTTGGCTTATATTTGGGTCAGCTTATACTCAAGAATATATGGTACATTTATTATTTTTCGCTATTATTGTTGCTACTATTACATTTATTTAACTCTATTATTATTATTATTATTATTATTATTACATTTATTATTTCACTCTGATATTATTATTATTGCATTTATTATTTTACTCTATTTATTATTACATGTATTATTTTTCTGTATGTACATTATTATTATTATTATTATTATTATTATTATTATTATTATTACATGTATTATTTTACTCTATTATTATTAAAAGGATACATAAGCCATTGACATTGAAGAAGATGAGAATAATGATTTGATCAGAGTTGGACAGTGTTACCTTAAATTTGAGCTTTATGTAAATATTCAAAAATATTTAACCTACGGAGGCCTCAATTAATGTAATTTTATTGGTATCTACAGTAGAGTCTCACTTATCCAACATAAATGGGCCGGCAGAATGTTGGATAATAAGGAGGCATTAAGGAAAAGCCTATTAAACATCAGATTAGGGTATGATTTTACAAATGAAGCACCAAAACATCATGTTAGACAACAAATTTGGCAGAAAAAGTAGTTCAATACCCAGTAATGCTATGTAGTAATTACTGTATTTATGAATTTAGCACCAAAATATCACGATATATTGAAAACATTGACTACAAAAATGCGTTGGATAATCCAGAACGTTGGATAAGCGAGTGTTGGATAAGTGAGACTCTACTGTATTTTTATTTCTGAAATTTACCACCCTCAGCTTATACTGGAGTCAATGTTTTCCCAGTTTTTTGTGGTAAAATTAGGTGCCTCGGCTTATATTCAGGTCGGCTTATACTTGAGTATATACGGTAGTTTATAAAAAGATGCAATTGTCCATCTATATTTCAGAAATAAGATTGTGGAATGAGCAGTGCTTGACACACTTGCTTCATGCCACAAGTTTTGACAGCACAGCTTAATAGGTAGCAGGAAAATAAAATAGGTTTTTTGGAAAACAAGAACAGCTGGTACCTTAAAAAATAATTAAGCATGTAATGTTGTATTTTTACAGTTAGACAAACACATCTGTGTCCCATAGCTAAGTACTGCAGAACTGGCATATCTGAAGCCAAGGGTTAAAGCCAATTGTTAGTCTCAGTTAAAGGAGGCGCATTGAATCAATGGCATTTACATAAGTGCTCGCTTAGCAAGTTCCCATTGATCCAATGGGTCTACCTAATGGGGATAACAAGTGGATGTAGGCACATATTTTTTCCCAATGTTTGCATAGAACTTACTTATATGGAACTCACTCATATCTATTAGCTTTCTTGGTGAAAAAGACGTGGGCGCATTAAATAGGAATGTTCAATACTAAAGGCAGTGGTTATATTCCCCAACATGCGCAATGTGAACTTCTCTAGTGAACATCTACCATCAGGCCTTCACATTTTCTGGAGTTAAGGGCAATGAACCCCAACAAAATAAAAACGAACACATTTTTTATACCTATCAGGTCTTCATCTTGACGTAGTTTTCCTGCTAGGATTTCTATTGCAAGTATGAATAATAAGGGTGAGAGGGGGCATCCCTGTCTCACACCTCTCTATATTGGAAATGTTTTGGTGATATCTCCATTAATTTTAATTTTTACTCTTTGTTCTGTATATACAGCTTGTATTCCGTTAATGACTTTTCCCCGATAACTTAGGTTCTTTAGTAGTTCAATTATAAAGTTCCAGTTTAGTATGTCGACGGCCTTTTCAGCATCCAATAATAAAAGTGCCCCCTTTTAAACTTTTGCATTTTGAATGTGTTCAATTATATTTAAGATTATCCTTTAATTTGCCTTCCATGTAGAAAGCCTGCTTGATCAGATTTGATCCAATTGCTCAGTGTTGATTTTAATCTATTTGCCAATAT
The DNA here is from genome assembly GCF_035594765.1 of Anolis carolinensis. NCBI lineage: Eukaryota > Metazoa > Chordata > Lepidosauria > Squamata > Anolidae > Anolis > Anolis carolinensis. Next base: position 7,167,192 of record NW_026943820.1, read on the forward strand.
TGATGTAAATATTTTATAGTCTATATTTAGCATTTTTAAAGTGATATTTTTTAATCTGAGAGAACAGCTCCCTGGGATTCTCTAGGTCCCCCAGCATCTGCTGAATGTTGACCATAGAATCCCATAGAATCATAGAATCACACTGGAGAACCTAGAAGAGTGTTTCCCAAACTGTGGGTCCTCAGATGTTTTGGCCTTCAACTCACAGAAATCCTAACAGCTAGTAAACTGGGTGGGATTTCTGGGAATTGTAGGCCAAAGCACCTGGGGATCCACAGGTTGAGAACCACTTACCTAGAACTTCCAGGAGATAATATTAAATCCATAAATAAATTAAATCTGCAAAACTCAAACTGTCCTGTTTTGTCTTTCAGTAACAGCCTTAAAACAGTAACTAAATGAAAACTGCTTTACTTCAGCAAAACATAAAGAATAGCACACTCAATGGTATAATGCAAAAGATAGCAAGGAAGTCTTAGGGCAAACACAGTTCTGAAGTCTGATAAATTCCCAAACCAAGTAACAGTCTTACTTCAGACAAAGAAACAGCAATAAATCCTTAGGAGTAGTTTCCCAGATGCAGACTTGAAGCAGGCACAAGGGGAGCAAAGGCTTAGGCTTTAGAGTCAGTTTGTTACCAGCAAAAGCTGACTGCACCTAGTTCCGCTTTATAGCCCGGAGTCCCCTCACAGCTGCTAGGGCAGTTCCTAATTACTTGGCTGCATTTCTGGCAGCTATTCTAGCTAAACAACGTCTCTGCTCTGTTTCCTTTCGCCTTTCCTGAAATGTGGGTACTTGCAAAATCTCCTCCTCAGATTCCAACTGCCCCTCTGACTCATGAACACTTTCCTGCTCCTCTTCCTCTTCTGAAGAGGAGGAATCCCTAACACAAACCTACAAACATGGAGAGCTGACTGAATTTATTATGGTGATTATGAAAAGGCTACATTGTAGCAGTACTTACTCTGGGAACAGGGGATGTCTGTGTGCCCTTCTTTTGGCCGCTCGTCTCAGGTGTCAGGTCTCTGTGGTCCAGCTGGAGGTGATTCTCTAAGTCTTCGGCACTTTCGAATTTGACGCTACACTCTGGGCACCTCAGGCTGCCGCACGGTCTTTCACTAACTTCCGGCGTGGTCATGCCCAAAGACTGTCCATTGGTGCTCCTGGTCATGCAGCTGGCACACAGCCCATATGGTAGACCATTAACATCCAGTTTCACCAAGTCTTGCTTGTTCCTGAAGTCTTTCAAGCACAGCGCACACTTGTAGAGTTTCTGAAAGGCCTGGCCATTGGGCGATGACGTTGCAGAGTTCCCCACCAATTTTTGCATATGGAACGTTCCATGGATTTTCAGCTCGAGGGTCGAAGTGACGGTCTGCATGCAGACGACGCAGCGGAATCCAGTGAGGGAATTTCTAAGGTCGGGGTGCATCTGGCAGTGCTCAATGAATTCCTCCTCGCTCTGCAGAGGCATTTTGCAGATCCGACATGTTCCAGTGTCCAAACTCTTACTGTGAGTCACTTTGTGCTCTGTCAGGGTCAGAAGAGATGGGAAGCGCTCCCCACAAATGGGGCACATGTAATGCTTTGCCGGGCCTCGGTGGGTCTGCATGTGCTCCCGGAGGCCGTTCTCTGAGAAAAAGGTCCTTGAGCAGATGTTACACTTGTGACTACCTTTGATGAACTCTGCTTTCTTCCTGGAACAATCATCTTCCCCAGGTCGGATGTTGTGGTCCCTCAAGCGATGGTTCTGCAGAAGGACCTCCATCGTATAAGCCGCCCCACAGATATCGCAGCCATACATGGGCTCGGAAGCATCCACATCATCTTCACTAGCTTCATGGCTGTTGGAGGTATCCGGGTTCTTCATCAACATGTTCTGGATATCTGCAGAATCGGCTTTCTTCGCAGCCGGCGTCATGCCATTCGCAGTACCGTTCTCAGTGCCAGCATCAAAGACGCAATGTTTCTCCCGTAAATGTTTTTCAAGCAAGATGATAGCATGGAAAGCTTTGCTGCAGAACTTGCAGTTGTACTTTTTGCTGTGGGTTGTGATGTGACACTGCAGCTCCACTTCGGTGCTAAATGTCTCCCCACAGAAGATGCATTTGTGTGACTTCGAAGGGTTGCCCAAATGGCTATGCTTCACGTGGATTTGAAGGTCCACCTCCTTCCGAAAATCCCAGTTGCAGGCTGTACACCTATACATCTTTTTCTCATTGCTGTGCTTCACCGCCAGATGCACTTGGATTGACACCTTGGAGTCAAAAACCTCTTGGCAAAGAGTGCAATGATACAACACAAAAGTGTGCATGTCCAGCAAATGCTTCTGCAGGTCATCGACGGATGAAAACTGCTTGTCGCAGCTCTCACATACGTAATGAGTGGAGGTCGTCATATAATGGACAGTAAGGTGCTGCAGAAGGGATTCTTGGGAATCAAAGTCTTCTTTGCACTGAGGACATGATTGCTTCCTTAACAATAATTCCAAATGCAACTTCAAATGTGTCTGGAAGCTTTCAAAGCTGGAGAACTTCAATTCACACTGATTACAGGGGTATTCGCCATTTGTAACGGAATTAACACTGGCAGAAAGCCTCTGCCTTTTGGGAGAAGACACTTCCACGTCAGAAGATACCGGACTCTGTTCGCCTTTTGCCTTTTTATTGTGCGCCAGTGGAATGTTCTTGTGGTTTTCTTTGATATGTTTGGTGAGCTTTAGGATGGAGCCAAAAATGGGCGAGTTTGTGCAATAGGGACAGGAATAGACCTCCATAAAAGACTGTGATGGTTGAACCACAGGAGAGTCCAACTTTGAGTTTCCAAGGTTGCAATGAGTTTGCTGGATATGCTCAGTCAGAGAGGCCTCTGTCAGAAAGCCCATGGAGCACTGGTTGCAAAAGAAAGCATTGTTGCCATCTTGAGTTGTGGCTCCCGGTCCGCAGTGGGCAATGCGGATGTGTTCCTGCAAGCTGTTGATATCTGCAAACATCTCTGGGCAATAGTTACAGTGGAAGGCTGAAATGCTGTTGAACTGCATCATGGGATATGCATGGTTTTTATGCACTTTTCTCACGTGTTCATTCAAGTTGTACAAGGTGGGCATGGATTCAAGGCAAATCTGGCACGTGTGGCTTTGTTGGGGTTTGTCCACATGGATGGTCTTCAGATGGATCTCCAAGACGGCAAGACTGTTGAAGTCGCGCTTGGTGCAGTAAGGGCAACTGTAGGAAACCTTCGACCAGGTCTGGCCTTCTTCCCTTTCCAGGGACCTCATCTTCTTCTGCCCTCTCATGGGTTTCAAAGTTGAGTCTGGAGTGGAGCCCCGCTCCACGGACGCACTGGAATCTGGAGTGGCGCTGCTCATGGAGGCCACGCTGCCCAAGACTGGGTCGGGGCTGATACTATGGTTGCTGGAATCTGGCTGCCGATGGCTATCCAAGTGGCAATAAACTTCCTCCACTGACGAGAACTGCTCTGGGCACATGGGGCACTTGTGTTTCTTGTTGGCATGAGCTTGGTGGATGTGGGAAAGCAGGGCATTTTCATCAGCAAACACTTCAGGGCAATGGATACACTGCAAGTCGGCCTTCTCGGAGAGTTGTGGATGGCGCGTCATGACGTGCTTCTCTAGCTCTTCCGTCTGGCTGAAGGTCTCCTCGCAGTAGTCGCACATGAAGTCGTCCTTCTTCATTTCCTTCTCGCTCCTGGCCATGTGTTCCTTGTTCTTCTTGTGGGCCTGCATGTGGCTCTGCAAGGAGCTGGTGGAAGAGAAGCCTCGCTTGCAGACGGTGCACTTGAAGGGCTTGCTGGAGCTGTGCGTCTTCAAGTGTATCTTGAGGTGGTCGCTGCGAGAGAAGGCGGCCTCGCACTCATGGCAATGGTACTTCTTGTCCCCCGTGTGCAGCTTGATGTGTCGGTCCCGGCTCCTTTTGTGCTTGAAAAGCCGGCTGCAGTAGGTGCATTTGAAAGGTAGCTTGTCGCTGTGGATCTGCTCGTGCCTTTTAAGGTAGCTCAGGCGAATGAAGGACTTATCGCAAAACTGACAGGGATACGGCAGGCCGGTCCCCCCTTCCTCCTCCCCGATGCCGAGATCACACCCATCTCCTATCATCTGAGTGGGTGATGCAACATCTTTGCTGGAGGGAGAGGAAGCCACCCAGGAGAGTTGTGGGTCGTCGTCGCCATCTGTAATGGGAAAGCAGGAAGGAGATTAAAAAACAATTCCCAGTGCATCTGTGAAAATAGGGACAAAGCCGTTCAACAGCACTATGGCCCTTCTGCTACTACGGAATAAATATATTATTTTCCAGCGAGGGATTCAATGGCTGAAAAACAACAAGGATCAAATCAAACATAATGATATTTGAGCCAAAAGGAGGGAAAGGGAGACAATTAGCGTGTACGGATCCTTTTTTTGCACAAAAATAAAATAGAACACTAAATGTAGAGCACAAGTATTAATGTTATGCTATTTCTCCTTCTCTCCCCCCCCCCAAGTCTCCCCCAAGCAGGTTTAACACCTGTCTACTGTATTGCCAAGCAATAAACAGCAAGTCAAGAAAACAAAACGCAACATGCCTCAGAGCGATACAAACATTTCTAAGAGCTGCTGCGTTAAGTGCTTGTACGTGAGCATTTTTCCGCAGATACTAGTCGGAACGAGTTTCAAATAAGGCAGTGAGGAAAAAAATCCTTCCTGGCTTGGCCTCGAAAGAGGAAAGTCTCCACTGAAGCAGTTACGGTCAACGAATCACATGCACACACCTCAATAGTAGCCCGACATAAACAACACGGATTTCCCAAAAGCCCACTTGCACCTGAAACAGTGCTGGAATCGATGAGCAGCGGCTCAAAAAGGTAAGGTGTCCGATGGCTTTTAAACCACCAATTAGCAACAAAATGGATGCTCCCTGCGTCCAAGGGGCTGGTATTTAACTACACCGCCCATGACTTCCGTCTGGTCAGAACCGAGCCTGGCTCCGGCACCGATTCCATGCCACGCGGGTGCTTGCCAACTCTGCAGCAAGGCAGCAGATACTCTGGCAACAGCCGGAAACCGAAGCCGTTGGCACGTTGCAGCTCAAGAGATTTGGGGTCTGACAACACAGCAGGGGAAGAAAGAGGGTCCACTGAGGCACCTTCGGTGGACGGTGGGAAGGAGACTGCAATGGAGATGCTGGCTTTGTTAGTCTATTTGCAAAGGAAAAAAAGTCTTTTTCAAAAAAAGAAGTAGAGCTCTGCCCAAAATACTGTTAGCCTTCCATATTCACTAAGCCTCGGGCAGAGGACCCCCATAAATATGCACATAAAATACTGCTAATATTAATTATGTTTATTTTCTACTGGTATTATCTAAATCTTCGAGGCCAGCCCGTGACGGGGTGAGCACCCGTCAATTAAAAAATTAAAAAATAGCCCCTGCTCGTTGCTGACCTAGCAGCCCGAAAGATAGTTGCATCTATCAAGTAGGAAATAAGGTACCACTTATAAAGTGGGGAGACAAATTTAACTAATTTACAATGTTGGAATGAGGAAGCACTGTCACAGTGGATGATGAAGCAGCTGCTCCCCCCTGTGGCCAGAATCAAACATCCCCTCAGGAGTAGGTTAAATTGACTCTGCGTCTGTTTCTGTCTTGGTTCTATGTGTATATGGGCATTGAATGTTTGCCTTATATGTATATAATGTGATCCACCCTGAGTCCCCTTCGGGGTGAGACGGGCGGAATATAAATACTGTAAATAAATAAATTAAATAAATATAATTTTGCATAATTAATTTTTTTCGCCCTAGGAATTTCTAGGTCCTCCAGCACAACTCTATGGTCGAGTTCCACTGGAAGTATACCACAAAATCGCACTGGAGGACACAGAGACTTCTAGAGAGAATATTTCAATTAAATATAAGGTAAAGCTTTTCCCCTGACATTAAGTCCAGCCGTGTCCGACTCTGGGGCTTGGTGCTCATCTCCATTGCTCAGCTGAAGAGCCGGCGTTGTCCGTAGACACCTCCAAGGTCATGTGGCTGGCATGACTGTATGGAGTGCCATTACTTTCCAGCTGGAGCGGTACATATGGATCTACTCACATTTGCATGTTTTCGAACTGCTAGTTTGGCAGAAGCTGGGGCTGACAGCGGGAGCTCACCTCGCTCCCCGAATTCAAACAGCCAACCTTTTGGTCAGCAGGTTCAGTGGCTTAACCCACTGCATCACCAAGGGGACTCAATGAAATATATGAATTATCAAATCTGCAAAAGTCAAAACCCCACATGTGGAGAAGCCATTATATCCCCACACATTAAAGCCAAGTTTCCCTACACAGCTGCTAATATAGAGGGCAATTTACTCTTAATTTCAGATGGATGCTAGTTGGGTTCTCACTCTTAATTTTGCCTCCATAAATTGACTCTTTAATATCAAAAATCTAACAACAAAAGCAGATATTTTGATTCCCCCCCCCCCTTTTCCTCTCATCTTTTCCTTTTCTCTTTCACGGAATCATACACACACTCACAACCTCTGAGGATGCCTGCCATAGATGTGGGTAAAACGTCGGGATATAATGTTTCTGGAGCATGGCCATACAGCCTGGAAAACTCATAGCAACCCATAAACACACTATTTGGCAACCAAAACCTTTCCAACTTCTCCAAGACGTTTCCACAATAGATATTTATCCTCAGTCTCAAATTCTTAGCCATTAGTACAGGCAGTAGTCCATAGTTTTTAGGTATAGTTGTACTCACTGAAGTCCATAAGTCATACTTCTGTGCTGAAGTCCGAACAGCAACATGCATCCACCTCCACTGAGGTGTGATACAAAACTGAATACAAAATGGAGTCATGAGTCTGAACATGCTCAGTACAATCACATGTCTATAACCCCTCCCACACCAAACAGGTACAGTCAAACTGGCTGTTAGGAATTGTGGGAGTTGAAGTCCAAAACACCTGGAGGGCTGAAGTTTGCCCATGCCTGCATTAGTGGCTCGTGGCAGCACTACTACTGAATTCTTCTAACCAATCTATATATATATAAAAGAATGATGGCATCAGGGCAGCGGACAAAACAATAAAACTACAGGCCCCCCAACCTCGAAATTTGACAACACAACCCATCATTCACAGCTCTAGGTTGATACAACAAAAAGAAAATAAAAATAAAGTCCTAATCACAGGGAGAGGAATAATAGTTTTTATCCTATTGTTGTCAGTTTGAAGGCTAAACTCCACCCACTTGGTCTCCTAGCAACCTACTCAGCCCAGGGGACAGGCACAGGTAGGCCTCACTTAGGCCTCTTCCACAGATTATCAGATTTTAACTGGATTATATGGCAGTGTAGACTCAAGGCCCTTCCACACAGCTATATAACCCATTTATAATCTATATTATCTGCTTTGAACTGGATTATCTTGACTCCACACTGTCATATAATCCATTTCAGTGTGCATACGAAACATAAAGACAACCATACAACAGACACTCAATACCACCACTACCTCAACAATTTCTCACCAACACCACCAGACAACGCCACAGCAATGCGTGGCCGGGCACAGCTAGTTTAATATAACTTGCTTCATCCCAAACAATTATAGCACTCTCATTCCACTTCGACTCCCATGGCTATATCCTATGGTAGCTTGGGATGTGTAGTTTGGAGAGGCACTCCAGCTCTCTGGATGGGAAGTTTAAATGACCCTCACTAAACCGCAAACCCCAGGATTGCAGAGCATCGCACCATGGCAGTTAAGTGGAGAATTGGAGCTCTATAACTGTGTGGTGGGAAAGGGCCCCAGGCCTTCCTGAACTCATAAGCAGAATCCTATCAGCCCATGACCCCCAAGAAGGCTGTTCCCATACAATCCTAAGAATGTGCCGCTGTCCTCTGAAATGAAGTTGAAGACAGAGAGGAGGGTGCAAGGGTTGGGGAGATACGGCTCACAGCAGGCAGGGTCAGAGACTATTTTATCCTAGCCACAGGAGGGACAGAGCACTGCGGTGGATATAGCTACAAAGGAGGACGAAAAAATAACATCCTCCCCCAAATAAGAATTTTGACCCCTGGAAATTTTCTTTCAATCCACGTAATTCTAACATTAAAAAGAAAATGGCCCTGAATGTTTCACACCTAGAACCAACTCCAACACAACATGAAGCACATCATACCTAATGGCATGTCTTCTACTTGCTCTGCTAAGAAAGTGCTATTTTATATTTTCATAAAATTAGAACTGCCTGTATACAGAGCTGGGTCTTCTCTATAGTTCCCTCTCATGTTAATCGCTGTTAAGTCGACTTCGATTTACAGCAATTCTATGAATGAGGAGATCTCCAAGTCACCCTGTTATTGTTGGAAATAGCCACCTCCCATGCCTTTCACCATTCATTTGTTAATGTATATATTTGCTAACCTGTATTCTATGTGTATGTTGATTTGCCAGTTTGACTGTACCATTTTGATTTGGGAGGGGCTATAGACGTGATTATACTGAACATGTTCAGACACAGGACTCCATTTTGTGTTCAGTTTTGTATCAGACTTCATTGGAGGTGGATGTGTGTCTGCATCACACCTCAGTCGAGGTGGATGCGTGTTGCTGTTAGGACATCAGCACAGAAGTATGACTTATGGACTTCAGTGAGTACAACTATACCTAAAAATTATAGACTATTGATTAAGAATGAAACCCTGTGTATTCAACACACAGAGAACTACATCCTATTACTGAAATTCCACTTTACCAAACATTGTTTCCTTTTCTAATCAGTCCTGACTTCTTGTGATATGCCCAAAGAATAACAGTCTCAGTCTTGTATTGGCTTCTACGAAGACTTCGGGATTGTTTTAATCTCAGATTCATTTATTTATCTTTTTGTCAGTCCATGATAGACAGCGAAGTCTCCAGCATTGTCCGTAGACACCTCCAAGTTCATGTGTCCAGCATGACTGCATGGAGTGCCATTACCTTCCCGCCGGAGTGATACCTATTGATCGACTCACATTTTGCATGTTTTTGAACTGCTAGGTTGGCAGAAGCTGGGGCTAACAGCGGGAGCTCACCCCGCTCCCCGGATTCGAACCACTGACCTTTCAGTCAGCATGTTCAGCACCTAAGCGGTTTAATCCGCTGCACCACTGGGGATCCTTTTATGTTAGCCTTTGGGAAATCATAGGCCTGAACTTCCACCCACCCATTTTACTGCTGATTTTTGTCTGCACTTTCACTAAGCTGCTAATTTTTTTCCACTCTAATGATTTCTATTACACTATTTTATCACCCTTCATTCTTTTACTATCCGTTCTTGTTGCAAAGTAACTGCATTGGACCCTGATTCATCGGAAGACGGTGTGATATAGAGGCCAACAAAAAAGGAACAATAAGACATGGCTGTCTATGCCATAGAACAGGAATTGGAGAGGGGAACAGAATCACTATTTTTCCTACTTTTCCAATTCATCGTAGGTGAGCCTCCAAGCCCACAATCGCACCTTGCGCAGATGAGAAATTCTAATCTCCACTCTGTAAATCAGCACGGCGAACCCATAATGAGCAAGCTTTAAGCCTTACCCTGAGCAGCCTCTGTCTCGCTCTCACGCCAGCCAGCGACAGTCACGGGGGGCCTCTCTCACCCGGCAAGAAAGGGGGAGGTTACCTCCGGACTTGAATTAATGGGCTCTTCTGAGTGGAAGGATTCAGCTGGCTGCTTGCTCCCTGGATGGGATTCAGCAGGGAAGGACCAGCAAACCACTGTACGCACTAATTCCCAGCTCACGCCAGCTGGACTCCACAAGGGAGGGAGGGGAGCACCAGGGGGTTGCGCAGGGACTTCTAAACTAGGGCAACAAATGGCGATTTGGCTCTCAAGGCATTTCCTGATCATTATTTTTTAAATGGCAACATCACACCACCCGTCTGTTGAGCCGATGCTTCGACAAACAAGAATTAAGGGCTGAGCGTTTGCAAACGCGTTGGAATGATTTTACGTTCAAGTAGACATGGCACTGTCAAAGCAATCCTATGCTATGGTTAAGTCAGATCTAAATCCAAGGGAAAGCATGCATAGGACCAGAGGCGGTTCAACCACTAGGCCAACTAGGCAGTTGCCTGTGGCACCATCTTGTTGGGGGGCGCCATCGAGGCAACTCCTGTCTCCTGCGGCCTGCCTCCGCAAGGTATTGAACTGCTTTTTCTATTGATTTGTTGTAAAACATGTTTTAGTGCTTAATTTGTAAAATCTTAATGTAATTTGATATTTAATAGGCATTTCCTTAATCCCTCCTTATTATCAAACATTTTCGCTTATCCAATGCTTTTATTTTTCAGTGATTGGTTTGGGGGGGGCGCCAAAATTCTGTTCGCCTACACTTGAAAAATACCTAGGGCCGGCTCTGCGTAGGACTGTAGACTGAGACACAATGGTCGCCAAGGGACTGAGATCTCGGAGTGCTCTGAGGTCTAAGCACCAAAGCTTCACATTAACAAGGAGGCTGGGAAGACAACAAAATATCTGCACATTCTCCTTCTCATTCAGAGATTTTCCAGGTGCGCAGTGCCATATTTATTTATCGTGTCAGAAGCGAACCAAGGGTACAAGTTGTAATGTATTTCAACACTCTAACATTAGTAACAAAAGGGTTACGAATCAGTTTTTGGTCAACTTTAGATTCGGTTTGGTTATTTGGGATGATGATTCAGAAAATTGTATCGGATAGACCACATCAGTTGTAGTTTCTGATACAGAACATATGCCATCCAGTAGTCACCATCTGCTCGCCCACAGAAAACCATATGTAATAATCTAGAGCTGATGTGGTCTATCCAATGCAATTTTCTGAATCAGTAACCCAAATAACCTCAGGAACAGGCCTAAAAACAAAGACACCAAGGTGCACCCGCTCTCAGGAACCACATGGAATGGCTCCACTCAGGGAGAGGGAGGAGGAGGAGAAGCAGCGGTCAGAAGGCTTGTTGTCATGCCTTTCGTGGGGGAGGAGAAGCAGCAGTCAGGAGGCTTTTTGTCATGCCTTTCATGGGGGAGGAGGAGAAGCAGCAATCAGGAGGCTTGTTGGCGTGCTTTTCGTGGGGGAGGAGAAGCAGCAGTCAGGAGGCTTGTCGTGCCTTTCGTGGGGGAGGAGAAGCAGCAGTCAGGAGGCTTGTTGTTGTGCCTTTTGTGGGGGAGGAGGAGGAGAAGCAGCAGTCAGCAAATTCACGCCTAGGAGGCGGCAGCTTTCCCACCTCCCTTCCTCTTCATGCCTTTCGTGGGGAGGAGAAGCAGCAGCAGTCAAGAAGCTTGTTGTTGTGCCTTTCGTGGGGGAAGAGGAGAAGCAGCAGTCAGGAGACTTGTTGCCATGCCTTTCGTGGGGGAGGAGGAGAAGCAGCAGTCAGGAGACTTGTTGCCATGCCTTTTGTGGGGGAGGAGGAGAAGCAGCAGTCAGGAGGCTTGTTGTCGTACCTTTCGTGGGGAGGAGAAGCAGCAGTCAGGAGGCTTGTTGTCGTGCCTTTCGTGGGTAGTCAGCCTCTCTCCTCCCGACATTTCCATTGCCTGGGCACTATAAAAGGTTTTGCGAGACCAGTCGCTCTCTTTGCAATGATGTCATAACAGTGAGGTCGCAGATCATATTTTAGTTCTTGGGGACCACTGGTGGTCCACAGATCACAGGCTGAGAACCACTGTCTTACAGGAATGAATTTCCCTTCTGTGAGGTAGATTTCTCTCACTTTCTGTTGTCTCACCCTATTCTTAACTATGAGTCATTTGTAAGTCGGATGTTTGCAATTCAGGGACAGCGTGTACATGTCCATCAATCCATAGTTTCTATACAACAGCTCCTCTAGATCTTCAGCAAAGGTGTTTCTATCGATTTCTGATTCAGGGATGGGAATTGTTCTGTGTTGGACTGCAAATTTCAGCAACTCCAGCTAGCACAACCAATGGTGAGGAACATTGGGAGTTGTAGTCCAAACAACACTAGATGACCATATGTATCCCGCTTTTGTATGACCTGATCTCTTTGCTAAACTGTCATACCAGAGACTGAACCTTTGATTTTCTCCATACAAATCTTAATGGTCTACCACCGAGTTACATTCCACCTCCATAACTAAAAGGCAGTTCGGCTCCTTAATTCTTCTTTTATTTATCACATGTATTTCTGCAGCACCTTTCAAATTAAAATACCCAGGGTGGCTTACATAAAGAGGATTCGCTAAATAGATCAAATATGAAAGAAACCAAACAAACAAAATACATTAAACACATTGAGCAAAAAAAAAAGGCAGCAACTTCTATAAGAAGCGACGTGAAAACACTCAGCAGGAGTGACACAGAGTCTTAAGAAGTACAGGGAAGTTTTTGTGGATTTTTTTAAAAAAACAAAACATCTTGCTTGACACCAGAAAGACAGCAAAGGAGACACCAGGTGACCCTCCTTCAGAAAAGAGAGACAATTTAGAACGGTTTTCAAAGGAGGAAGGTGGAAAACAAGTCCAAGGAAGAAAGTCTAAAGGAGTTGGGCATATTTAATTTGGAAAGAAGAAGTCGGAAGGTGAACATGATAGCGTTCTCAAGACAACTGAAAGATAGGGACGCGAAACAGGGAAAATCTTTGTGGCTCTCTGGAACAGGACTGCATCTCAATAGCTTCCATTATAGAAGGAGAGATTCTGGTTGAAAGTTTTTCTGAATAGTAAGACAAGGTTGGTGGTTTGAATGTGAGAGCGGGGTGAGCTGCAGCTGTTAGCCCCAGCTTCTGCCAAACCTAGCAGTTCAAAAACGTGTAAATGTGGGCAGATCAATAGGTACGGCTCCGGCAGGAACATAACACCACTCCATGCAGTCATGCCTGTGTCCATATGACCTTGGAAGTGTCTATGGACAACGCCGGCTCTTCAGCTTAGAGATGGAGATGAGCACCAGCCCTCAGAGTCGGACACGACTAGACTTAATGTCAAGGAATAAACCTTTACCTAAGACAAGGTTAATAATGAAAGCCACACCATAGTGGCAATAGGTCCTCTCTCAAGGGGGAAGGATGGCTAGATATTGTGCATACTCAAGCCCTTGGTTTCTTACATATAGCAGTTAGCATTATTGGGTTGTTGTGAAGTTTTTGGGCTGTATGGCCATGTTCCAATAGCATTCTTTCCTGATGTTTTGCCTGCATCTGAATCCCCCTGTAAATAAGTAAATGAATAAATAATAAATGAACTACAGTAGAGTCTCACTTATCCAACACTCGCTTATCCAATGTTCTGGATATGGCTGTTTTCGTGCTAGTAGGCAGAAGCTAGGCTGATGGTGGGAGCTCACCTCACCTACGGCTTGAACTGTCAACCTTCCAGTTGGCAAGATATGAAGGTTGAATGAAAAGTAATGCCTCCACCTTCGTTACTTTGGTTTGGATGGGAATATTTTAATAAATCAGACTCAGAAATAATCCTTAGAATGTGCTCTTTAACTACCATTATTCACTTTTCCACATCATCACCAGACAATTGGATACATTTCTGCCAATGATGAACAAGTTTTCTGAAGCTGTCACAGAACAAGTCGACACTCTGTTTCCACAACCAGCGTCTCGCAGTCCCCATCGTGCACAGATCTTCTGAGAGCCAAGCAAAGCAATCATGTGACCCACACGTTCTTGTGAAATGCCGATTATGCTTGAAATTTCTCTCTGAATAATACGATGATTGGCCTTTAAAACCATCTGTCAACCTTTTGCTTGTGAAACTCGGTGGTTGCTATCACAGGATGTCCAACTCTTTGTTTGTCATGCAAGTCAGATGTTCCCACCTCAACATCTTTAAACTTACTCGCCCAACGACGCCCAGGACTCACATCAACACAATCACCATAAGCAGCTTGCATTCTCTGATGAATCTCCTTTGGGGTGACACCTCCTGCTGTCAAGAATTCAATGACTGCATGTTGCTTAAGTCGCATTGACCGACTGTCTGCACAGGGTTCCAGCCTTTGCACTTTAACAACACAACCGTTCAATGCTAAGGCTTTCCACCAAATGGAACTAGAGGAGAGTCTACTGAACAAGCCAGGACCTGCCGCAGACTAGGACTGCCATCTGTTGAGGAGATACGAAGGTGAAGGCATTGCTTTTCATTCAACCCTTGTAGTTAACATACTAAATAATACCTAGATTGTTCCATAGTATTTAACTATATTGGCTCTCAGATTGGAACTGAAACCCAACTCAGAGCCAATATACTGTATATACTCAAGTATAAGCCTGGTTTTTCAGCCCTTTTTTAGGGCTGAAAAAGCTCCCCTCGGCTTATACTTGAGTGAGGGTGCTGGCCGGCTTCTATTCAGGTCGGCTTATACTTGAGTATATAGGTATTCAGAGTTGGACAGTCTTATCTTATTCAAGTCTTATTATGTTAAATTACAGTTTTATATAAATATTCAAAAACATTTAACCTACGGATGCCTAAAATAATGCATTTTTATTAATATCTATTTTTATTTTTATTTTTGAATTTGACTTGTATCTGCTGCATTTCCCATCCTCATCTTATACTCGAGTCAATAAGTTTTCCCAGTTTTTGTGGTACAATTAGGTGCCTCGGCTTATATTCGGGTTGGCTTATACTCAAGTATAAATGGTACAGTAGAGTCTCACTTATCCAAGCTAAACGGGATGGCAGAAGCTTGGATAAGCGAATACCTTGGATAATAAGGAGGGATCAAGGAAAAGCCTATTAAACATCAAATTAGGTTATGATTTTACAAATTAAGCACCAAAACTTCATGTTATACAACAAATTTGACAGAAGAGGTAGTTCAATACGCAGTAATGTTATGTTGTAATTACTGTATTTATTAATTTAGCACCAAAATATCACAATATATTGAAAATATTGACTACAAAAATGGCTTGGATTATCCAGAGGCTTGGATAAGCGAGGCTTGGATAAGTGAGACTCTAATATATATGGATATAGATATACAGGTACATGGATCTATATGTATATAGGATTTGCAAAGACCTGCAAACATATGAGGGGAAAATTCATATATAAAATTAATGTATATAGATAGATAGATACAGATACAGTAGAGTCTCACTTATCCAACATAAATGGGCTGGCAGAACGTTGGATAGGCGAATATGTTGGATAATAAGGAGGGATTAAGGAAAAGCCTATTAAACATCAAATTAGGTTATGATTTTACAAATTAAGCACCAAAACATCATGTTATACAACAAATTTGACAGAAAAAGTAGTTCATTACACATTAATGCTATGTAGTAATTACTGTATTTATGAATTTAGCATCAAAATATCACTATGTATTGAAAACATTGACTACAAAAATGGCTTGGATTATCCAGAGGCTTGGATAAGTGAGGCTTGGATAAGTGAGACTCTACTGTATTCAAAAACATTTAACCTACTGATGCCTCAAATAATGCAATTTTATTAATATCTATTTTTATTTTTATTTTTGAATTTGACTTGTATCTGCTGCATTTCCCACCCTCGTCTTATACTCGTGTCAATAAGTTCTCCCAGTTTTTGTGGGTAAAATTAGGTGCCTCGGCTTATATTCGGGTCGGCTTATACTCAAGTATATATGGTAGTTAACTTACTACTATGGAACAAACTGGGCATTATTTAGTATTGTCATCATTATATGTGCTTCCTAGGGACTCACTCCAAGAGAAAAAAATGGCATAGAAATGAAATAAATGACCATATTCCAGGGAGCATTAGAGGTTGCCATGCGTTGACTTGAAAGTACAAACACCTATTAGTTGATTAACCCGCGTTGTATACCTTAAATCAGGGGTCCCCAAACTTTTAAAACGGGGGGCCAGTTCGCGATCCTTCGGACCCTTGGAGGGCCGGACTATAGTTGGCCAGTGAACAATAATAATTAATAATAATAATAACAAATAATAAATAAATAATAATAAATAAATAAAGAAGGTTGGAAGAGACTCTTTGAGCCATTGACAAGCAAAGCACCCCTGACAGATGGCCACCCAGCCTCAATGTTAATAACAATAATAATAATAATAATAATAACAAAGAGGGTTGGAAGAGACCCTTTGGGCCATTTAGTCCAACCCCCTTCTGCCTCTGTGCACCAAAAGCACAACCAAAGCATCCCTGACAGATGGCCATCCAGCCTCAATGTTATTATTAATAATAATAATACGTAATAATAATAATATAATAATAATAAACAGGGTTGGAAGAGACCCCTTGGGCCATTTAGACCAAACCCCCTTTTGCCTTTGTGCACCAAAAGCACAAGCAAAGCATCCCTGACAGATGGCCACCCAGCCTTAATGTTACCCTGTTTCCCTGAAAATAAGACATCCCCAGAAAATAAGACCTAGTAGAGGTTTTACTAAATTGCTAAATATGAGGTCTCCCCTGAAAGTAAAACCTAACAAAGTTTGTGTTTGGAAGCATGTCTGTTGAACAGAACGCCAGAGCATGCAGGATTGGTAAATGTACGTGCCATAGATTGTTGTACATGGAAATAATGGTAGTAACAAGAAATTCTTGATAGGATTCTCAGTTTGTCTGGTTATGCTGGTTTGTGATGACAACTACTGTACAGTATAAAATAAATGTTCATTTTTTGTTGAATAATAAATGTGAATTCTTCATGGAAAAGTAAGACATCCCCTGAAAATAAGACCTAGTGCATCTTTGGGAGCAAAAATTAATATAAGACACTGTCTTATTTTCGGGGAAACACGGTATTATTATTATTATTATTATTATTATTATTATTATTATTATTAATAATAACAAAGAGGGTTGGAAGAGACCCCTTGGGCCATTTAGCCAACCCCCTTTTGCCTTTGTGCAACAAAACCACAAACAAAGCACTCCTGACAGATGGCCACCCAGTCTCAATGTTAATAATGATGATGATGATGATGGTTTTAAGAGAAGAAGAGACCCCTTGGGTCATTTAGCCCAACCCCCTTCTGCCCTTGTGCCGTGGGGGCCGGATAAATAGCTTCGATGGGCCGCATCTGGCCCCCGGGCCTTAGTTTGGGGACCCCTGCCTTAAATAAATGTGCTAAGTCAAAATCCTCACTCAGTTGCAAATCCCCCCTCCCCGGTCTTATTTAGTGGGTTATATCATCCTGCAATAAATGGCTTGGAGAGCGAGGGTGGAGGAGAAAAGTTTTATGTTAGATCTAGGAATAAACCAAATGCTTTCAGGGTTGAATCACTGTTTTTCTGCGCTCCCTTTGGAGCCGCGGCAGACACTATATTCTGCTGTGCATCGTGGACTTGGGACTGCAAACAGCTGCACCCTAATTACATGTAAAGTGTACCAAAACATTCCTTTTATCACAGACTGTAAATCTGTTAGCATCTGTCTCTCCTTTGTTTCTTCCACAAGATACAAGCTTGTTTCTACATTTTTCTCACCTGTAGCGGTGATTAAAATTCATTATAAATGAAAGGAGTGAACACTAAAACAAGTTCCTCTGTGTACAGTTCTAAACTCAAATTAGAAACAGCTGTTTGCTAATTCATGCAGTGATGTTTTGTCGTGCTCTGTGAATCAATAACAACTTAGCCGATTTCTATGGAAAATTTTAGGATTATCCCTGCGTTTCCTTTCCCCTTTTTTTCCCTCCTTTTTTTTTACTCAGCAATTTCTTTCACCAACGCACATGTGAGCAACACACATTTTTTTATTATTATTATTTTTTGCTAAAGGGACAAGACTATCTTTTTACCACACAGACAGAAAATAACTGCCGCTGAATTACTATCAATGGGAAACCACGGGAGATTTATTTACAAGGAATAGGTCCAGAATTGGGGAAGCGCTGATGAAATGGAAAGAAGAGTTTATTTCTTCACTAAAGGACCGAGATCTTCCAGATGTTGCTAGACTGGAGCTACTATAATACATCATCCCTGGCTATGCTGACTGAGACTGATGGGAGTTGTGGTTCACTGTCCTATGAAAGGTCACTTGTTCCACAAATTATTTTACTGCTTATTTTGGGAGTAGGGCTTATAAGCATCCTGAAAAACCATGCTAGAGCTTATTTTGGGGTTAGGTCTTATTTTTTGGGTAAACAGGATTGGAGAGAATGCAGCAGTTTGCTTTTGCCCCAAACTGCATGGAATGGAAAGGGTCACCTTCTGCTGATTTTATTACAAACTACCTTTGCATTTGGCACTCAGTTTGCAGCAAATGAATTAAGCTGAGGACAAAGGGCTGTGACTAGTATTGTACAGCTACAAAATATCTTGCCATCCGGAAGGTTGACAGTTCAAGCCGTGGGCAGGGTGAGTTCCCACCATCAACCTAGCTTCTGCCTACCTAGCAGTTCGAAAACACAATGTGAGTAGTTTATTATTTATTTGTTTATTTACAGTATTTATATTCTGCCCTTCTCGCCCTGAAGGGGACTCAGGGAGGATCACAATGCACATATACACGGCAAACTTTCAGTGCCGTTTTGAGACATAAAACATATACAGACAGAGGTAATTCAACATTTTCCAACTTCAGCTTCAAGTGGTTATGTTTTATTCTGGCCACAGGGGGAGCTTTTGCTTCATCCACTATGATGCCAAGTCTTTTTTGATCATAGTATTTCCTCCTTGCTCTTTGATCGCTGGCAGTTTTATGGTGTTGTAAATTAAATTAACCTCCCTGCTTAATGGTCCCTAATTTATCTACTCACAGCTGAAGCTGTCTTCAAACTGCTTATGTAGACAGTAAGCTAGGCTATTGGCAGTTGGGTGCTCAATCTGACTTGGGTTTTAAACTTGCCACCTTCAGGTCGGCAGTGATCTATTGATGCTGATTAATCAGCTGCGCTACAGCCCGACTCAGTTAAATAGGAACTGCTTTAATGGGGAGATAAAAGGTGCCCCTGAAAAACATGCCAGAAATTTGATTGACAGGCTCCTCAGCATGGGAGAATGGAACAACAGCACCTCCCCATGGCCGAGTCGAACACATCCTCCAGATGCCGGAAATGAAAGAGGGAAACCTGCCTCTGTTTATGTATTCTTTGTCTCTGTCAATTGTATAATGGCATTGAATGTCTGCCATATATATGTACCTGTAATCTTCTCTAAGTCCCCTCAGGGAGAAATAGAGCAGAATATAAATAAAGTATATTA
Source organism: Anolis carolinensis (assembly GCF_035594765.1). Lineage (NCBI taxonomy): Eukaryota > Metazoa > Chordata > Lepidosauria > Squamata > Anolidae > Anolis > Anolis carolinensis. The sequence continues at coordinate 7,186,348 of NW_026943820.1, forward strand.
TTACTAGCTGTGCCCGGCCACGCATTGCTGTGGCGAAGTATGGTGGTATGGGAAATAAAGTATTGAGGAATTGGTGGTAGTTAAGGTAAAAGGTAAAGGTTTTCCCCTGACATTAAGTCCAGTCGTGTCTGACTCTGGGGGTTGGTGCTTATCTCCATTTTGAAGCCGAAGAGCTGGCGTTGTCCGTAGACATCTCCAAGGTCATGTGGGATGACTGCATGGAGCGCCGTTATCTTCCCGCCGGTACGTATTGATCTACTCACATTTACATGTTTTCGAACTTCTGCCTGTCCCCTGGGCTGAGTGGGTTGCTAGGAGACTAAGTGGACAGAGCTTAGCCTTCTAACTGTCAGCAATTGGATAAAAACAATTATTCCTCTCCCTCTAATTAGGACTTTATTTTTCTTTTCTTTTTGTTGTATGAATGTAGAGGCATGGATGAGGGGTTGTGCTGTCAGTTTTCGGGGTTGTGGGGTGTTTAGTTTTGTTGTTTTGTCCTAGGCCGAAATTTCATTACCCTTTTATATATATAGATTATTAAACCACAGGATCATTCCCACTATACAATTATAACACTGACAATATTCTGACAATATTCCAAAATATATCTCAAAGGCAAACCATGATTTCAACCTTCAGGTCATTAGTTCAGCAGCACAAGAGTTTAACCCATTGTACCACCTACTCTCTGAGTTCCTCACAATGATGGACACAGGATATTATTTGACAACACAGAAATGCTGGACCATTCCAACAACTATCATGTCAGACTACACAGAGAAGCCATTGAAATCCACAAGCATGTGGACAACTTCAACAGAAAGGAAGAAACCATGAAAATGAACAAAATCTGGCTACCAGTATTAAAAAACTCTAAAATCAAAACAGTAGATGGGAACCAACACTCTGAGGGCAGAGGACAGCTGATGACTGAACAAAGGATGCCCCCAGGCAAGAGACAAAACCTTTCCAATGCTAATTAGGGTGATTAACTGAAACATTAATGCTGGCTTCCCAGTGACAAAGGACTCTTGCCACACTCTACACAGATATATATTCTTTCCTATCCTTACTTAGTTTATCCTTACCTCACAACCTCTGAGGATGCCTGCCATAGATGTGGGTGAAACGTCAGGAGAGAATACTTCTGGAACATGGCCACACAGCCCGAAAGACATACAACAACCCAATGATGGTATTATTTACCCTTGTGTGCAACTACCATCCTTAGGTCTTCCAGTTCTAGGAAGCCTTGTCTAACACAATGGCATACAATTGGTCCAAATGAAGCACATCTTAGAGAACTTTTCCAGTTATACAAAGCTCTCTTGCGGACAAGGCTGAGCCCAGCATGAATGCTAATGCCACTAAGGCTTTATGCATTGCCAAGTATATACTAACTGCCGTTGTTAATACAATGGGATCATTTTTAATTAAGTTCTAGTAATTAAAAAAAACACCTGACTTTCTTACATTGACCATTAAGGCGAGCCGACACAGACAATTCTGCAGCGTGTATCTTCTGTCTGCACGTGCAACGCAGTAGTAATGGGAGGCAACCAAATGCAAGCTGTTCAAGTCTAGAGCAAAACCTAAACCCATACTCTCTCCTTTGTCATCGTTGTCTTGAGGTGATAGGAGTCCATGCAGAGCAAAAATGACCACAGGAACATTTTTTTTTTTGAAAGCATGAGTATGTTTTAACCTCTGCGGGATAGAAATTATAGTCAAATATTATAGCTGGCCACACAGACTACACACTGTCTATACTTTTCCTGTAATCATCACCATCGGTCTGGACCTGCCGAAATCGGATGCACTCTGAAATCTTCACTTGTTTGGGCTTGCAATGAGTATATTTGCAGATAAGGCCTAACAACTATATTGGGTTGCTTTTTCACCATATTCACATATTCAATGTTTGGGCACAATTTCCAGCTGGGAAATATATTTAATACTACTACTACTACTAATAATAATAATAATTAATAATATAGACCAGATGTTACTTGTCTTTGCCGTTCTTGAATGTTTGGACACAATTTCCAGCTGCGAAATATATTTAATAATAATAATAATAATAATAATAATAATAATAATATAGACCAGATGTTACTTATCTACTGTCTTTGTCCTTCTAGAATGTTTGGATACAATTTCCAGTTGGGAAATATATTTAATAATAATAATAATAATAATAATAATAATAATAATAATAATAATAATAATATAGACCAGATGTTACTTATCTACCGTCTTTGTCCTTCTTGAATGGTTGGGTACAATTTCCACCTGGGAAATATATAATAATAATAATAATAATAATAATAATAATAATAATAATAATAATATAGACCGGATGTTACTTATTTACCGTCTTTGTCCTTCTTGAATGATTAGACACAATTTCCAGCTGGGAAATATATTTTATAATAATAATAATAATAATAATAATAATAATAATAATAATAATAATAATAATAATATAGACCGGATGTTACTTGTCTTTGCCCTTCTTGAATGTTTGGACACAATTTCCAGCTGGGAAATATATTTAATAATAATATTAATAATGACAATAATATAGACCGGATGTTACTTATCTACAGTCTTTGTCATTCTTGAATGTTTGGACACAATTTCCAGCTGGGAAATAATAATAATAATAATAATAATAATAATAATAATAATAATAAATAATATAGACCAGATATTACTTATCTACCATCTTTGCCCTTCTTGAATATTTGAACACAATTTCCAGCCGGGAAATATATTTTAAAATAATAATAATAATAATAATAATAATAATAAATAATAATAATAATAATAATAATAATAATAATAATAATAATAGACCGGATGTTATTTGTCTTTGCCCTTCTTGAATGTTTGGACACAATTTCCAGCTGGGAAATATACTTAATAATAATAATAATAATAATAATAATAATAATAATAATAATAATAATATAGACCAGATGTTACTTATCTACCATCATTGCCCTTCTTGAATGTTTGGACACAATTTCCAAATGGGAAATATATTTAAAAATGCACATATCAAACTGCACACTTGTTTGAGAGAGCCACATATAGAAAGAGCAACATATATTTTCTAATGCACCATTGACGGAGAGGGAGCTATTTAAATGCAATTTTTAACTATCGAACTTCTAGATTAATGCCGGGACGGGTGTCATTGACTTGTGGCGGAACGGAGGAGAAAATGACGCAGACCAAAAACAACACACCGATTCACCCTCCTAATCATTACCTACATTTGTACCAATAGCCTAAGGCTATGTGAGCAGAATTTGAAAGAGCTGGTCTTTCCTTATCAACCCTGAATAGTGTTAACAAACTGCAAAGGGAGGAGGAAGGCATGTCGATGGTAGTGGGGAGAGTATAGATTTTGTGTCCTTAAAGATAAAAGCAGAGACCGTTTCCTTGCTCGGGAGACGTATGGATGTGTTATCCCCTTAAAAAAAATCTAGGAGCATCTATCGAAATGGCACTGTACAGAAACAAAGCAAACAAAATCTCTGGCACCTGTTCAAAGACCTTTCTTCTTAAAGTACATACGATCACGGGCCTTTCATGTTTAACAGCAATGACCTGACGCCTCTCATCTGAAGGTTCATCTTGCACCGCACAACAAAACATTTTGTAAGAACGACAACTTCCTTCTCCCGACAAATCTCTGGCCTCTTTGACGGAGGCAGCCAATAATAAATTGCAAGGCTCCTCCGACAACATTGGCTTCCTTCCCCCCTCCTTCCCCTTCTCTCTTTTCCAAAGGTGGAGCTCAAGTGACAAGCACAATCTTTCTTCGGATGACATTGCATCCTCATTATAATACCACTGAAGTCTGTCCCATGACAATCCCCAGCGGAGCCCATGCTTATTCATAGCTCCTTCCCAGTCCCGTCAAGGGAAGGATGGCTCAGCTCAATGGTTTGCCTGCCAGAAACGAAGGGAGGCTCCCGGACCCAGCGCAAGCCCTGTCTCAGGTAATTTACAGGTTGCGCGGAGCCGTGGGTCCAGCCGGTGCACCAGGGATCCCGCTAATTGCCTTTTATATACACAGGCACACTACAGAAGCAGATATATTGAGCCTCGAAATCCAGGAATATAAAGCAAGGGTGTGTTGTGTCCTCGGGGCCTTTAAACCAGGTCGGAGAGAAGTCGGCAATTCCATCAGAACAAGAAGCTGAGCACAGATGCGGAATTCAGCTCCTGCCATATGCCAGCTTTGGTTGGAGGTTCTGATCCAGAGACGGGCAATTTGTAACCTTCTCATTAGTCATCATCATTGGCTATCATTGGATTTCATCAATATCAGTGGCCAACACACGTTTTAGTACCACAAATGTTAAGTCTAGAAAGCGCGGAAGCAAGTGTGGAATTCAGCTCCTGCCATATGCCAGCTTTGGTTGGAGGTTCTGATCCAAAGATGGGCAATTTGTAACCTTCTTATTAGTAATCATTGTTGGCCATCATTGGGTTTCATCAATATCAGTGGCCAACACACATTTTAGTATCTCAAATGTTAAGTCAAAGAAGGGCGGAATTCTAGCAAGCGCAGAAGCAAGCACAGAAGCAAGTGCGGAATTCTGCTCCTGCCATATGCCAGCTTTGGTTAGAGGTTCTGACCCAGAAATGGGCAATTTGTAATCTTCTCATTAGTCATCATTGTTGGCTATCATTGGATTTCATCAATATCAGTGGCCAACAAACATTTTAGTACCTCAAATATTAAGTCTAGGAAGCATGGAATTCTAACAAGCGCAGAATTCTAGCGAGTGCAGAATTTAGCTCCTGCCACATGCCAGCTTTGGTTGGAGGTTCTGATCCAGAGATGGGCAATTTGTAACCTTCTCATTAGTCCTCATCGTTGGCTATCATTGGATTTCATCTATATCAGTGGCCAACACATGTTTTAGTACCTCAAATGTTAAGTCTAGGAAGCGCGGAATTCGAGCAAGCGCGGAATTCAGCTCCTGTCATATGCCAGCTTTGGTTGGAGGTTCTGATCCAGAGATGGGCAATTTGTAACCTTCTCATTAGTTATCATTGTTGGCTATCATTGAATTTCATCAATATCAGTGGCCAACACACATTATAGTACCTCAAATGTTAAGTCTAGGAAGCGCGGAATTCTAGGAAGCTCGGAAGCAAGCGCGGAATTCAGCTCCTGCCATATGCCAGTTTTTGTTGGAGGTTCTGATCCAGAGATGAGCCATTTGTAACCTTCTCATTAGTCCTCATCATTGGCTATCATTGGCTGTCATCAATATCAGTGGCCAACACACATTTTAGTACCTCAAATATTAAGTCTAGGAAGCGTGGAATTCTAGCAAGCGCAGAATTCAGCTTCTGCCATATGCCAGCTTTGGTTGGAAGTTCTGATCCAGAGATGGGCCATTTGTAACCTTCTCATTAGTCATCATTGTTGGCTATCATTGGATTTCATCGATATCAGTGGCCAACAGACATTTTAGTACCTAAAATATTAAATCGTGGAAGTGCCGAATTCTAGCAAGCGCAGAATTCAGCTCCTGCCATATGCCAGCTTTGGTTGGAGGTTCTGATCCAGAAATGGGCAATTTGTAACCTTCTCATTAGTCATTGTCAATGGCTATCATTGGATGTCATCGATATCAGTGGCCAACACATATTTTAGTATCTCAAATGTTAAGTCTAGGAAGCGTGGAATTCTAGCAAGCGCGGAATTCAGCTCCTGCCATATGCCAGCTTTGGTTGGAGGTTCTGATCCAGACATGGGCAATTTGTAACCTTCTCATTAGTCATCATTGTTGGCTATCGTTGAATTTCATCAATATCAGTGGCCAACAAACATTTTAGTACCTCAAATATTAAGTCTAGGAAGCGTGGAATTTTAGTAAGCGCGGAATGCAGCTTCTGCCATGTGCCAGCTTTGGTTGGAGGTTCTGACCCAGAAATGGGCAATTTGTAATCTTCTCATTAGTCATCATTGTTGGCTATCATTGGATTTCATCAATATCAGTGGCCAACAAACATTTTAGTACCTCAAATATTAAGTCTAGGAAGCATGGAATTCTAACAAGCGCAGAATTCTAGCGAGTGCAGAATTTAGCTCCTTCAATATGCCAGCTTTGGTTGGAGGTTCTGATCCAGAGATGGGCAATTTGTAACCTTCTCATTAGTCCTCATCGTTGGCTATCATTGGATTTCATCTATATCAGTGGCCAACACATGTTTTAGTACCTCAAATATTAAGTCTAGGAAGCGTGGAATTCTAGCAAGCGCAGAATTCAGCTTCTGCCATATGCCAGCTTTGGTTGGAAGTTCTGATCCAGAGATGGGCAATTTGTAACCTTCTCATTAGTCATCATCGTTGGCTATCATTGGATTTCATTGATATCAGTGGCCAACACACATTTTAGTACCTCAAATGTTAAGTCTAGGAAGCGCGGAATTCTATCAAGCGCGGAATTCAGCTTCTGCCATATGCCAGCTTTGGTTGGAGGTTCTGATCCAGACATGGGCAATTTGTAACCTTCTCATTAGTCATCATTGTTGGCTATCATTGGATTTCATCAATATGAGTGGCCAACACACATTTTAGTACCTCAAATGTTAAGTCTAGGAAGCGCGGAATTCTAGCAAGGACCAACATTTGTGGACCAATGTTCCAGCCTAAGTGATATCAAAATATCATGAAACCATCACACTAGAATTTGCGTTCTTTCTTTGGCTGCAGGAGCCTCATCACTAACGAAAAATTTGACAGCTTGAAGGGAGAAATGTATGCCAGAGAAGCAATAGTGATCAAGAGCTGCAAACAAGCTGGGAGAAAAAAGCAGCATTAGATGAGCAAGACTGGGATGTTTTAAGATCACTCTCGAGGGGTTCTCGTGAGCCCCATTTCCAAGGCAAAAAAGGCACATCTGTAAACAACAGACACATCAGTATTCTCCCTTGCTTTTCCCTTGACTAGCAGCAGAAGCATAATTGACACCATTCAGACACAAGTTGCAGAATTCTGGCTCAAAGTCTAGGCTTTTGGTCTAATTAGAAGGATCCTTTTTAGAAATGTAGTTTGTAATCCCAAGACTTGAAGGTCACAGTGATAGCTAGTTGCCTTTCCTCGGATTTGTTTACCAGAAGGCATTTATTTGGATCGCAATCGTCTTGGAGCAAACAATAAAAATGTCACAGTATTATCCATATGTGCTACAATGTAGACGTTGTTGTGTTTTCAAAATTAGCAACAAACAAAGAACAGCAACTTCTGTTTTCCTTTGGTCTGTTTTGTTTACAGGAAAGCAACTAAGGATCACATTTGCCTTTTAGCAAAAATGTTACTGTATTATTGGATTGACATATACACCCAAAAGAGTTAGAAACTTGCAGTTTCTTAAAAAAATAAATAGAATTTTGTGACAGAAGCAAGTCAGTGGAGATTCTTAGAATGCAGTCCAATGCAGTTAAACTACATTATACAGTCAGTGTAGACTCGCAGAATGCAGTCCAATGCAGTTAAACTGCATTATACGGTGAGTGTAGACTCATAGAATGCAGTCCAATGCAGTTAAACAGTATTATACGGTGAGTGTACACTCACAGAATGCAGTCCAATGCAATTAGACTGCATTTTATGGTCAATGTAGACACATAGTAAGCAGTCCAATGCAGTTAAACCATATTATACGGTGAGTGTAGACTCATAGAATGTAGTGCAATGCAATTAAACTGCATTATACGGTCAGTGTAGACTCACAGATTGCAGTTCAATGCAGTTAAACCGCATTATACAGTCAGTGTAGACTCATAGAATGCAGTCCAATGCAATTAAACCACATTATACAGCGAGTGCAGACTCATAGAATGCAGTCCAATGCAGTTAAACCGCATTATACGGTGAGTGTAGACTCATAGAATGCAGTCCAATGTAGTTAAACCGCGTTATATGTTGAGTGTAGACTCATAGAATGCAGTCCAATGTAGTTAAACCATATTATATGGTGAGTGTAGACTCATAGAATGCAGCCCAATGTAGTTAAACCATATTATATGGTGAGTGTAGACTCACATAATGCAGTCCAATGCAATTAAGCTGCATTATACGGCCAGTGTAGACTCATAGAATGTAGTCCAATGTAGTTAAACTGTATTATACGGTCAGTGTAGACTCATAGAATGCAGTGCAAGGTAATTAAACTGCATTATACGGTCAGTGTAGACTCATAGATTGCAGTTAATGCAGTTAAACCGCATTATACGGTGAGTGCAGACTCATAGAATGCAGTCCAATGCAGTTAAACCGCATTATACAGTGAGTGTAGACTCACAGAATGCAGTCCAATGCAGTTAAACAGCATTATAAGTCAGTGTAGACTCATAGAATGCAGTCCAATGCAGTTAAACTGCATTATACGATCAGTATAGACTCATAGGTTGAAGATCAATGCAGTTAAACCGCATTATATGATCAGTGTAGACTCACAGAATGCAGTCCAATGCAGTTAAACTGCATTATACGGCGAGTGTAGACTCATAGAATGCAGTCCAATGCAGTTAAACCACATTATCCATTCAGTGTAGACTCATAGATTGCAGATCAATACAGTTAAACCACATTATATGGTATGTGTAGACTCATAGAATGCAATCCAGTGCAATTAAACCACATTATACAGTGATTGTAGACTCACAGAATGCAGTCCATTGTGGTTTAACTGCATTATAAGTCAGTGTGGACTCACAGAATGCAGTCCAATGCAGTTAAACTGCAATATACGGTCAGTGTAGACTCATAGATTGCATATCAATGCAGTTAAACCGCATTATATGGCCAGTGTAGACTCATAGAATGCAGTCCAATGCAGTTAAACAGCATTCTATGAATCTACACTGCTCGTAGAATGTAGTTTCAAACTGTATTATAGAGTAGTTTAGACAAGGTCTATCAAGAAACACTATTAGGAAATCCCTAGTTAAATTAATTAACTCACACTGAGGACAACTAATGGATAAGCTTTTGGGCAAAGGTTGGGAAGGGGAAATGGTTCTCAATTTTCGTGAGCCTTTTTAGCACTCAGAAATTGCCATAAGGGAAGCCTAAAAAGTGGTTTACCCCTTGGGAATTATACTTAAGCCACCTCACTTGCAACCTGCATCACTTTAAAGCACCTAATTCACAATTGAAAAAAAGAATTAAAGATGCCCATTTAAATGCCGCCGTATAAAAAATACAATGAAAAGGCACAACTTGATTTCAGGAGTCTTTTGTGCAGAAAATGGGAGAGGCACAAAAAACCCTCCGGTACAAAAGGAGTCACAAAACTTCCCCTCCTCTCTCTGTATGTACGTAAGTGCACTGCCTCCGATTACATTTGCAAAAGTACACCTTGAAGATAAAAAGGCTGCAAAAAGCAACTTAAAAGCGTAATTTTCTTTACTGGCATTTCACATCAGAGTCCTTCCTGGGGGGATCCAAGGGGGAAATTTAAAACACACAGACGCACACATTTTAGACCTGGGCTAACTTTGAGAAAGAAAAACTTTTAAACAACTAGCTTAATTTATCTTCTCTGGAGATGCAAGAAATGTATTCCTGGCAGGAAAGCACAGCAGTATGTGCATTTAAAGCATAGGGCATCATGAACTGAATGAAGACAACACAGAAGAATCCAAAGGCCATTTTCCATAGTCCCAACAGAACAAAACAGAGCATTCCCAAATTCATATGGACATTCAAAACACCTACATGGGCTTCAATGCACTCTTTGTGTGTGAATTTCAGCCCAATTGGTGTAGCAAATCCTGGGTGAGCAGTACTGCGATTTTATATAAATGTCCTGTCCCTTTATCCTGCTTATCCTTCTATCAGCAATAAACAGAGAACCTGTTGTTGTATTCCTATCTACGGGGGTTGAATGAAAAGTAATGCCTCCACCTTCGTAACTCCTCAACTGATGGCAGCACTGGTATGCGGCTGGTACTAGCTTGTTCAGGAGACAATTATAATATTACAGTAGAGTCTCACTTATCCAACATAAACGGGCCGGTAGAACGTTGGATAAGCGAATATGTTGGATAATAAGGAGAGATTAAGAAAAAGCCTATTAAACATCCAAATAGGTTATGATTTTACAAATTAAGCACTAATACACCATGTTATACAACAAATTTGACGGAAAAAGTAGTTCATTACACATTAATGCTTATCCATTGTTCTGGATTATCCAACGCATTTCTGTAGTCAATGTTTTCAATACCTTGTGATATTTTGGTCCTAAATTCGTAAATACAGTAATTACTATGTAGCATTACTGCATATTGAACTACTTTTTCTGTCAAATTTGTTGTATAACATGATGTTGTGGTGCTTAATTTGTAAAATCACAACCTAATTTGATGTTTAATAGGCTTCTCCTTAGTCTCTCCTTGTTATCCAACGTATTCGCTTATCCAACGTTCTGCCAGCCCGTTTATGTTGGAGAAATGAGACTCTACTGTACTTATTTACGAATTTAGCACCAAAATATCATGATATATTGAAAATATTGACTACAAAAATGCGTTGGATAATCCAGAACGTTGGATAAGTGTGTGTTGGATAAGTGAGACTCTACTGTACTAATAATATTACCAAATAATGACATAGTACAATATAGTAATTTGATGTTTAACGTGCAATGCTAATAATATATTGTATGTACATTTGATTTGTAAGCCGCTCTGAGTCCCCTCCGGGGTGAGAAGAGCGGGATATAAATGTAGCAAATAAATAAATAAATGTATTGTTTATAATAGTTTTAATTCATATTTATATCTTATCGATTTAGTTATGTTAGCTATTGCTTTTATAAGTACAGTAGAGTCTCACTTATCCAACGTTCTGGATTATCCAACGCATTTTTGTCGTCAATGTTTTCAATATACAGTAGAGCCTCACTTATCGAAGCTAAACGGGCCGACAGAAGCTTGGATAAGCGAATAACTTGGATAATAAGGAGGTATTAAGGAAAAGCCTATTAAACATCCAAATAGGTTATGATTTTACAAATTAAGCACTAAAACATCATGTTATACAACGAATTTGACGGAAAAAGTAGTTCATTACACCTTAATGCTATGTAGTACTTGTATTTACGAATTTAGCACCAAAATATCACGATATATTGAAAATATTGACTACAAAAATGCGTTGGATAATCCAGAATGTTGGATAAGTGAGACTCTACTGTACTAATAATATTACCATATAATGACATAGTACAATATAGTAATTTGATGTTTAACGTGCTATGCTAATAATATATTGTATGTACATTTGATTTGTAAGCCGCTCTGAGTCCCCTCCGGGGTGAGAAGAGCGGGATATAAATGTAGCAAATAAATAAATAAATAAATAAATGTATTGTTTTTAATAGTTTTAATTTATATTTATATGTTATTGATTTAGTTATGTTAGCTATTGCTTTTATAAGTACAGTAGAGTCTCACTTATCCAACGTTCTGGATTATCCAGCGCATTTTTGTCGTCAATGTTTTCAATATATCGTGACATTTTGATGCTAAATTTGTAAATACAGTAATTACTACATAGCATTAATGTGTAATGAACTACTTTTTCTGTCAAATTTGTTGTATAACATGATGTTTTGGTGCTTAATTTGTAAAATCATAACCTATTTTGATGTTTAATAGGCTTTTTCTTAATCTCTCCTTATTATCCAACATATTCGCTTAGCCAACATTCTGCTGGCCCGTTTATGTTGGATAAGTGAGATTCTACTGTATGTTCGGCGTCGAATTTTTGCCATTTTCATATGTTGTACACTGCTCTGAGTCCCCCCAGGGGTGAGAAAAGCAGTATAAAAATGCAATAAATAAATAAATAAATCACTTTTGGAATTCATCAGATATTGTTCACTGACTTTCAAGCTTACTAGATATTAGGCTTGTGCACAGATTCGGTTTGGTCGGTTCTCTTCGGCCAATCTGGCTTGTTCGGCTGACTGTAACAGCAAGGGTTCAGCTGTCATGGTTTTTTTCGGCTGAAACGGGCCATGTAGCAGCCGTTCACAGCTCCTCCTCTCCTATTTGGCATCACGCAGCACGCAAAAAACCTGCCATGTGCTCCCACAGGATTTCCCTGTGAGCCCTGCTTGTTAATAACTTTATAATAATAACTTTATTTTTATACCCCACCTCTATCTCCCCAAAGGGGACTCAGTGCGGCTTACATGGGGCCAAGCCCGAATAAAAACAATAACAATATAAAACACAACAACAGACAAGAGACATGCACAATGATAAAAATTTAAACATTAGCCAATAAAAAACAAGAACTAATAAAAACACGGATTAAAATGGAGAGATTGTAAAAGTAGACTGGGTAAGGTGCACCATATAAATATTGTAAACATGAGGTGACTGATAAAGTGCTGCAAATTCTTGGAAGTGCAAATTGGGATGGGAATAGACCCTGTGTCTATATCGAGTTGGCAAAGGTAAAAAGTGCAAACCGGTACAAGAATGGTCACAGATACAGATTGCTTCTGGATTAGCAATCTTTATGTAAAGGCCTGAGTAAAGAGCCAGGTTTTCAAGCTCTTTCTGAATGCTACTAGGGTGGGGGCTTTCCTGATTTCCCCGGGGAGCGAGTTCCAGAGCCGGGGGGGCACCACGGAGAAGGCCCTCTCTCTCGTCCCCACCAATCGTGCTTGTGATGGAGGTGGGAGCGAGAGGAGGGCCTCCCCCGACGAACGAAGAGATCGTGCAGGTTCGTAGGGGGAGAGGCGATCACTAAGGTAGGAGGGTCCCAAACTGTTCAGGGCTTTGTAGGTGATCACTTGCACCTTGAATTGGGTCCAGAAGGTGAACAGCAGCCAGTGGAGCTCCTTAAGCAGGAGGGTTGACCGCTCCCTATAATTTGCTCCAGTTAGAAGCAAGGCTGCCGAACGTTGAACTAGTTGGAGTTTCTGGGCCGTCTTCAAGGGCAGCCCCATGTAGAGTGCATTGCAATAGTCCAGTCTAGAGGTAACTAAGGCATGGACCACCGTGGCCAGATCAGACTTCACGAGGTAAGGTCGCAGTTGGCGCACGAGTTTTAGTTGTGCAAAGGCGCTCCCGGCCACCGCCGACACCTGAGCATCAAGAGTCAGCGCTGAGTCCAGGAGGACCCCCAAACTGCAATGGACCTGCGCCTTCAGGGGGAGTGCGACCCCGTCAACCACAGGTTGCCACCCAATACCCCGATCGGACATACGACTGACCTGGAGGACCTCTGTCTTGTCGGAATTAAGCTTCAGCTTATTCACCCTCATCCAGCCCATCACAGCTGCCAAGCACTGGTTCAGTATCTGGGGGGCTTCCTTGGAGTTCGGTGGAAAAGAGTAGTAGAGTTGGGTGTCATCTGCGTAGAGATGGCACCGAACTCCAAAACTCCGGATGACCTCTCCCAGCGGTTTCATGTAGATGTTAAAAAGCATGGGGGACAGAATGGAACCTTGCGGGACCCCACAGGTCAATGGCCAGGGGTCTGAGCAGGTGTCCCCCAGCTTCACCAACTGGGACAATTAGAATAGAAGAACACTGTGACGTGTCTTATGCAAGCTGCATCATGGCTCTAGAGAAGGAAGGATGCTTCCTTAACCCCGTTCCTCAAACCCATTCCACCTTGGAAAGAAGAAAAGAAAGGGTCCCAGGAACAGAAAGGAGAGCTTTGTCTGTTCCCCATTGCCGCCAATAACAGCTAAGAACCTAGCCAATCTAAAGCAAAAAAACACAAGTAGCCAACATGTCCAAAATGCTGAATTCTATGCCTAATGTAAACATTATTATTTGGCACAATGACAAAATTGCAGAGCACACACACAGTCTATTAGGTATATCAAATGAGGTGTCTTTCTTGGAGACTACAAAATATCTGACTGGGGAACATTGGGGCAGGAGAAGAGTTCATAACCGTGTTTGCTCCAAATGAAACAGTACTGTCTCCCCAAAGCTGATATTCCCCATGTTTTCACATCTCCACCCGTTCCTGCCTGGTGGCATAAAGCTTGCTCCGCTGCTCTTAGCCTTTGAGCAAATTACAATTAGCTATTGTAATCAGTCCTTAATGGTTTAATTCTCCCGAGTCACAGGGAGGTAAAGGAAAATTACACAAGAGAAATATTGGGGACAATGTCAGCTTATCCAAAAACAAAGGCATGGGCTGAACAGCAATCCTCAAAAACCACACAGAGCAGTCAAGGAGAATAGAGGAACCCATCATCCTTGCGTTGCAGCCAGCCTTGTTTTGAACTGTGTTATTCTGCTGACTAGTAATCCAAAAATATTTACAGAGCTCTTGTTGCCCCCAAAGGGATCTTCGTTCGAAAAGCAACAGTCAGCCTCAGCATTCGATATAAGCTCTGGCTGTCCATCACAGCCATTTGTGGTCCTCTCTTAGTCATAAGACTGGCATTTCATGAGTATGAATGAATTCAGTTCACTTAGCAATGCAGACTGGACACAATTCTCAAAGATCCCCAATTTCCTTTAGAAACTGATGCTCATGAATTCACAGGATCATTAGTTGTGTCTTTTATGGATAAGGGTCAGGCATATGAGTTACGAGGGTTGAATGAAAAGTAATGCCTCCACCTTCGTAACTCCTAAACAGATGGCAGTCCTGGTATGTGGCAGGTATTGACTTGTTCAGTAGACTCTCCTCTATAGTTCCATTTGGTGGGAAGCCTTAGCATTGAACGGTTGTGTTGTTAAAGTGCAAAGTATGGAATCCTGCCCGCATAGTCGGTCAATGCGACTTAAGCAACATTCAGTCATTGAAGTCTTGACAGTAGAAGGTGTCACCTCAAAGGAGATTCATCAGAGAATGCAAGCTGTTTATGGTGATTGTGTTGATGTGAGGGCCCAGGCTGTGGCGCAGGCTGGAGAGCAAGCCAGCTGCAACCAGCTGCAATGAATCACTCTGACCAGGAGGTCATGAGTTCGAGGCCCGCTCGGAGCCCATCTTTGTCTTGTCTTTGTTCTATGTTAAAAGGCATTGAATGTTTGCCTATATATGTAATGTGATCCGCCCTGAGTCCCCTTCGGGGTGAGAAGGGTGGAATATAAATGCTGTAAATAATTAAATAAATAAATACTGTGCATCGTTGGGCGAGTAAGTTTAAAGTTGTTGAGGTGGGAACATCTGACTTGCGTGACAAACAAAGAGTTGGACGTCCTGTGACAGCAACCACTGAGTTTCACAAGCAAAAGGTTGACAGATTGATTCAGGACGATCGTCATATCACTCAGAGAGAAATTTCAAGCATCATCGGCATTTCACAAAAACATGTGGATCACATTATGGCTTTGCTTGGCTATTGCACGATCTGTGCACGATGCAGACTGTGAGATGTTGGTTGCAGAAACAGAGTGTCGACTTCTTCCGTGACGACTTCAAAAAACTTGTTCATTGGCAGAAATGTATCTGATTGTCTGGTGATTATGTGGAAAAGTGAATAGTGGTAATTAAAGAGCACATTCTAAGGATTATTTCTGCTTTTGATTTATTAAAATATTCCCATCCAAACCGAGGTAATGAAGGTGGAGGCATTACTTTTCATTCAACCCTCACTAATGGTCATGAATTCACAGAATTTTTTGTTGTGTCTTTTATGGATAAGGGTCGGGCATCTGAGTTAAGTCATTACTACAAAGAAGAGAATGGAGGAGTTTTTAAAAAAAAAAATACAGCAAGCATCATTAAAGCTCATCAAAAGTTCATTAGAGAACACCTGATAATATATTCCAAGCAGTAATGATCATTATAGTATCGCACATTAATGCAGATGTTGCCATAAGAATTCACTAGAACCTAATATTTCCCCACTGGTGCAGATATATTCAAATAGTAAGCCTATTTAGATAACCTTCAAATTAATCAATGGTCTGTCTGCTTGTTTTTTAAAAACATATCAACAAAGCAATCACAGCTACCTGAAGCTCTATGTCCTAGCTACCAACAAAACTATTCCAGGTGAATTTAATTTTTATTGTAATTTTTTAATTTTGAAAGACTTTTAAATCTGATGTAAACTGTTTTTCTGATGTATATGTTTATATTGTAAGCCACTCTGAGTCCCGTGATGGGTGAGAAGGGCGGAGTAGAAGTGATGTAATAAATAAATAAAATAAATAATTATCTCCTTTCTTCTTCCTGGAGGAAAATATGAAACTACCTTTGCTAAAATGTACCCATCAATTAATCACAGGGACATTTAATCCACGTTAAGGAGGACTACTGACAATTCACCTAATTCAACTACATGCTTGAACTCTATTAATTCATCACATAGCGACAGATGTTCACTTGGTTTTACATACATGATCATCATCTAACAAAGGTCAGATCTTCCACATTTCAGATAGGAAATGAGGATTGTGTGACTTCCTTAAATCCAGTTATTAACAAACGGTTAAAAAAAACCAAACCTTCTGGTCCACAGCTCAGACTCAACTTGATGGCCCTCTTCCCTTTTGTGGTGGCAAGAACTGGGTATCTTAGACCACAACCAGGCCCAGCAGGACCCCCATTGTCCCCTCATTTTCCCAGAACTTGTGCCCACAATGCCATAGAGCAGTGATTCCCAACCTTTGGTCCTTCAGTGTTTTGGACTTCAGCTTCCACAATTCCTAACAGCTCATAAGATTTCTGGGATTTCTGAGAGTTAAAGTCCAAAAGACCTGGAGGACCAAAGGTTGGGGACCACAACTCTATGGCAATGGTTCTCAACCTGGGCTCCCCAGATGTTTTTGGCCTACAACTCCCAGAAATCTCAGCCAGTTTACCAGCTGTTAGGATTTCTGGGAGTTGAAGGCCAAAAACATCTGGGAACCCCAGATTGAGAACCACTGCTCTATGTCATTGTGGACACAAGTTCTGAGAAAGTGAGGGGACAGTGGGGTCCTGCTGGGCCTGGTTGTGGTGTAAGATACCACAACCAGGTCCAGCACATTCTGGGGGACTATCAAGCTTACCAAAAGGCCCACCCTAGAGCAATATTAAAGGCCACCCCAACAGTGACTGGAGTACCACTGGTGAACATTATTAACTTCCTGAGCAGTAGCATCATAACTATGGCACTTAATAATAGCATCCATACCAGTTTAATAAATTGAAGTGTCATAGATGTTGCATTACAATCAACTTTTGTTTCTGGAGCACACTACAATTCTTAGGACTTTATCACACTAGCCTAATGTCTCATTGAAATCATGTAGTTCACGCAAATAGAAACATACTCTTATTGGAACAATCGTACTCACAATATATACCTCGAAACCTCTGAGGATGCCAGCCATAGATGTGGCCAAAACGCCAGGAGATAAAGCTTCTGGAACATGGCCATACAGCCCAGAAAACACACAACAACCCAATCGTACCCACACCTTGGTACAATTGTGCAATGCCGGCACTATGCTGATGAGAATTTTTATGATCAGTCTTCCACACAGATTCACTGCCTATCCTTGTTTGTCCTACCCAGTACTGGCATAGTGTTGTTCTCTCCCTTCCCCCATATTTTGCTTTAACTGCACAGTTTGGGCATTGTCACAAGACCTTCATCCACTTCACAATATCAGGGCTGCAGTGGAAGGACATTATCACCCAAGGAAGAGTGTCCTAATAATAGCAATATTGGATCCATTGCGGGTTCTTCCCGTCAACAAAAAAAGATGATCGAAGCATAATGCGAGTGCAGGACCAACATGACATCATGTGGTAAGGCACTTTTATCCTGTCATAATTGCACCGTATCAGCGTGATATGATAAAGTCCTTAGTTCCATCATATTCGCAATCTTTTTGCAATGTAGGTCATTAAATGTTCCCAGATGTTAACAGATGGAGAGCTGGATTCCCTTTCCTCACTCAGGCTGAAGAGCAATCCCAGTTCTTCTCTGAATGAGGAGCAAACCAACTATTCATTACACAAAATTGACTCCAGGAATGATTCTGGTGATTTCTTTGGCCCAGACAGTGCTATCGACGGTGGGCTCCATCACTGCCATGCCATAACCCCTTGTGTCACCGAAGAGCGGCTCCCTAACAATACGAGATCCATCAGAGAAATGTTCAATTGAACGCAAAGAATGTGCCGCCAAAGGGGAAATCAGAAACCTCTCAGCATGTATGTGTGTGTATATATCTGGGTAAGCCTGAAAGTCTTTTTGCATCTCAGCCTTAAGACTATGGATCATAATTATCTGGGCACAAATGCTTTGGAGACAGAGGGCATAAAGTATAAAATCTGAGCACTCGCTCTCCAAGAGATTTCCCATAACACAATCCCCATCCGCAACACCCTCTCCTTATATTAGGAGACATTTTATACAAACACAGGGACGATCTCCAAGGAATACCCTCCTTTTAAAAAAAATCAATGCTCAGACTCCATAGTTTCTCAGAACAATTTACAGAAATATACAAAGGTGCACTGGAAAAGCGAGACTTATTGCTACCAAAGAGCAGGACGGCTGAGCATTTTCAACTGCCCTCCTCGAGCTCGTTCCTTCCCTCGTTGCCTCTTTTCCACATGGGAACCAAGCCCACAAACCATGAAAGCATCCCAAATTAAGTCCTCTTGTTTCCAAGAAAGATCTATTATCGCCAAAAAAAACAAACCCTTCATTTCCAGGAGCTCGATAATGAAAACTTTTTTTAAAAAAATAAGCTCTCCACGCAATGAGAAATAGCACCATTAAATTATCGTCTTCCATTTAAAACAATGTTTTGTGCAAGGCTAATACACATTGGGGCAAGGAAATACATTAACATTTCGCTCGTTTCCAAAGTGTGCACTTGATAGAAACTCCATTCAACAGATGCCAGCAATTGGATGGACCTAAGACGAATTAGGCTTCTAAAAGTGATATCCTGTCCCTTATGTGAGGCAGAGGGGAATTATAGTATAGATAAAAAAAGAATCAATAGTTACCGAAATTGATAGTTGGTCATACTGTAAAGGAAGAGCATTGTTGCCTAATGGAATGGAACATCATCCCTTACTCTTGTCCCTATCTATCTATCCAATCCTTGCGTCAAGACCTTTTCTATTTGTTGTGTTCAGATAAATTGGTGTGTATGTCTTCAAGTTTTCTGAGACAAGGAATACTCACTTCCCATTTCCTTTGGATGCCTAAACTATACTTCCTAGATTCTCAACTGAACTTATAACTTGCGTGTCCAGGGGTGAGTCTATTCTGTGTGACAAAAATACCATTTCACACAAGAAGGATATATCGTAACACCTGTAAATAAGGTTTACCCAATTTCAGAAGGAGGTAGAGGAGAATCTTGGATCCATGCATCAACCAATAATAATAATAATAATAATAATAATAATAATAATAATAATAATAATAATAATAATAATAATGCAATAACAGTGCATGGAAAGATTCTTGACAAAATTGAAGGAAAAGCTGATAAGGAGAAGACCTGGCTCTGGCTCACAAATGGGACCCTGAAGGAGGAGACAGAAGGCCTGATCCTTGCAGCCCAGGAGCAAGACATCAGCACAAAGGCAATTCAGGCCAAGATCGAAAAATCAGCTGATGACCCAAAATGCAGACTGTGCAAGGAAACTGACAAAACCATTGATCATATCCTCAGCTGCTGTAAGAAAATCGCACAGACAGACTACAAACAGAGGCACAACTGTGTGGCCCAAATGATTCATTGGAACTTATGCCTCAAGTACCACCTCCCAGCAGTAAAGAACTGGTGGGATCACAAACCTGCAAAAGTATTGGAAAATGAGCACGCAAAGTTACTGTGGGACTTCCGAATCCAGACTGACAAAGTTCTGGAACACAACACACCAGACATCACAGTTGTGGAAAAGAAAAAGGTTTGGATCATTGATGTTGCCATCCCAGGTGACAGTCGCATTGACGAAAAACAACAGGAAAAACTCAGCCGCTATCAGGACCTCAAGATTGAACTTCAAAGACTCTGGCAGAAACCAGTGCAGGTGGTCCCGGTGGTGATCGGCACATTGGGTGCCGTGCCAAAAGATCTCAGCCGGCATTTGGAAACAATAGACATTGACAAAATTACGATCTGCCAACTGCAAAAGGCCACCCTACTGGGATCTGCGCGCATCATCTGAAAATACATCACACAGTTCTAGACACTTGGGAAGTGTTCGACTTGTGATTTTGTGAAACGAAATCCAGCATATCTATCTTGTTTGCTGTGTCATACAATAAAATAATAAAATAATAATAACACTTTATATTCCGCCCCATCTCCCCAAGGGAGTTTCAAAGGGGTCGCCAAAGAGCATCAGGAAACACTTATTTCTGATGGTCTTAGGAACCCAAATCCTTATCTATCTTGTTTGCTGTGTCATAATAAAATAACAACAACAACAATAACAACAACTTTATTTTTGTATGTTGCCTCCATCTCTCCAACTGGGACTCGGAGCGGCTCACACGGGGACAAGCCTAGTACAAATCACATAGCATCATAAAATCAACAGTTACAACACAAGCATCACATTAAAAACAAATTAAACAGGTCATAGTTTAAAATAAACATAATTAAGAGCAGGAAATATTAAACAATCATGCACAGCATTAAAAAGCCCAATATAGGACATACATGGGCAACAATCAAAGTGATAAAAAGGGTGTCCATATCAACCAACTCACACTGGTTGATCAATGAGCCCTTCTCCAGCTACTCCTGGAAACTTTGGGATGGCGTAGATGCACCAGTTGACACACGTTTTGGTGCCTCAAATGTTAGACCTTTTTCTGGGTATATTTGACCTACTGATTCCAAAAATTGCACCTGTCCTCCTCATCAACTCTAGCTTTTGAGGTACAAAGCATATGCTATCTACCAGTTGCCATTTGCTGGCTCATAGAAAACCATAATCATCTAAGAAACTAGAGCTGATGCAGCCTATCCAATGCAATTTTCTGCATCGGTGCTCCAAATACCCCTGAAAAGCAAGATACCAAAAAACCTTTGTCTGCTGGATTGTGTAACCAATGTCCTGGATTCAGGAACCATGCCAACCACTACCCAAAGTTGTGACCATTGGCTAACATCCAAGTTACAAAACAATTGTGATAGAATGTCAATGAGATGAGGATTAGAAGGCAACTGAAGTTTGTGCTCAAATAGGAGCACATCTCCAACCCCATCCGGCCAGATGGTCGGACTCAATGAGCTTAAGCCTAGGTTTCAACTCATTGCCTGTTGGTTTCCACCTTCTTCTTGGTTCAGTTGGAGAAAAACTGTGAGACCCACATAGTGACCCACATAGCTCCACTCCATCCCAAATTGCAACTGCCTTGCACTGTGCCATGTGGGTTGATTACTGCACCGGAGCCCCAGTGGCGAAGTGTGTTAAAGCACCGAGCTGCTGAACTTGCAGACCGAAAGGTCCCAGGTTCAAATCCCGGGAGCGGAGTGAGAGCCCGCCGTTAGCTCCAGCTTCTGCCAACCTAGCAGTTCGAAAACATGCGGGAAGATAATGGCGCTCCATGCAGTCATGCCGGCCACTTGACCTTGGAGGTGTCTACAGACAACGCTGGCTCTTCGGCTTAGAAATGGAGATGAGCACCAACCCCCAGAGTCAGACATGACTGGACTTAATGTCAGGGGAAACCTTTACCTTTACCTATACATTTAGGAAAATGAAGAGGAGAGAAAAGAGGTGGAGAAATTTCAATATTTTTTTCCACCATGGTTTCTCAATCCTACGAGAAACCAACCATTTGCAGGATGCGGGAAGAGAACCCAACTTTTAGAGCAAATTCTTTTGCCAATCTTTAAAGAAGCGGTTCCCAACCTTTTTTTTTTTTTATCAGAGACCACTTTGTCCAGGAACCACTTTGACCAGGGACCACTTTGACCAAGGACCATTCTCCAACATTACAGTAGAGTCTCACTTATCCAACATTCTGGATTATCCAACGCATTTTTGTAGTCAATGTTTTCAATACATCGCGATATTGTGGTGCTAAATTCGTAAATACAGTAATTACTACATAGCATTACTGCCTATTGAACTACTTTTTCTGTCAAATTTGTTGTATAACATGATGTTTTGCTGCTTAATTTGTAAAATCATAACCTAATTTGATGTTTAATAGCCTTTTCCTTAATCCCTCCTTATTATCCAACATATACACTTATCCAACGTTCTGCCGGCCTGTTTATGTTGGATAAGTGAGACTCTACTGTAGTACCAAAAGGGTTACGAATCTGTTTTTGGTCAGCTTTTTGTTCGGTTTGGTTATTTGTGGTGCTCATTCCGAAAAGTATATTGGATCGAGCAAATCAGCTTTAGTTTCTGATACAAAACATATGCCATCCAGTAGTCTCCATCTGCTCACCCACAGAAAACCATATATAATAAGCTTTGGCACTATAAGAGGGTTTCGTGAGACCAATTGCTCTCATTGCAATGGTGTAGTAATGGTGAGGACGTAGACTATAGTTTAGTTCTTACAGACCAATGGTGGTCTATGGACCACAGATTGGGAACCACTGCTTTAAAACCACTGTTCTATAATGGCTTTTCCCAAGTGGCACCTTTCCAAATGCGTTGGATCGCATAAATCAATACTTCCACACAACATAAACAATGATGACACTATTTATTTATTTAAATAGTATTATAGTGAGAATTATTCATTTACAGTAGAGTCTCACCTATCCAAGCCTTGCTTATCCAAGTTTCTGGATTATCCAAGCCATTTTTGTAGTCAATGTTTTCAATCTATCGTGATATTTTGGTGCTAAATTCGTAAATACAGTAATTATAACATAACATTACTGCTTATTGAACTGCTTTTTCTGTCAAATTTGTTGTATAACATGATGTTTTGGTGCTTAATTTGTAAAATCATAACCTAATTTGATGTTTAATAGGCTTTTCCTTAATCCCTCCTTATTATCCAAGATATTCGCTTATCCAAGCTTTTGCCGGCCCGTTTAGCTTGGATAAGTAAGACTCTACTGTGTTTTACAATACAATAATAACTTTGTAAATACTATCCTGTATATACAGTAGAGTCTCACTCATCCAACATAAACGGGCCGGCAGAACGTTGGATAAGCTAATATGTTGGATAATAAGGAGAGATTAAGAAAAAGCCTATTAAATATCAAAATAGGTTATTTTACAAATGAAGCACCAAAACATCATGTTAGACAACAAATTTGACAGAAAAAGTAGTTCAATACGCAGTAATGTTATGTTGTAATTACTGTATTTACAAAATTAGTACCAAAATATCACCTTATATTGAAAACATTGACTACAAAAATGCGTTGGATAATCCAGAACGTTGGATAAGCGAGTGTTGGATAAGCAAGACTCTACTGTATATACAATACGATCTAGGATTTTTTTCTCGCTACTTTATTATTTCTTTTTCTTATCTTGTTCATATCTATAAACCTATCTATATTTTTTACTTTATTTTATTAATGTAACAAAAAACTTTAATAAAGATTATATTTTAAGAAAACAATGATGACACTGGTTGGGGATGATGGGAATTGCAGTTCTACTGGAGAACAGCCAAACTGACATTGAGCACTTCAGTTCTATCACATTAGTCCATCTGCCCTTTATGTAATTTCTAGTATTTTCTTTAATTTGCAGGTTCTGTTGCTTTTATTTTTGTAGGTTGCAGAACAATTGCACTTTACTGCCGCCAAAAAGAGGGGTATAAATTCATTACAAACCACAAGGGAGCGAATTCCTCAAACGGTAACTCCTGGGTTCATAGCCACCCTTACAGGTAGCCTAGAAAGCATGTAGTATCAAGAAGAAAAATAATTTCTATCCAGAAGCACAACGAGAGTTAATTGATTCTTCCAGTCTGCTTGTCAAAGGGCTTTTATAGCTCTATTTCTGAGAAATTAAATGGCAGAGACAGAAAGCAGGCATTAGCACCCAGCAACAGCTCCACTGCCACGAGATTTTCCCTTTATGAAACAAATGTGCTTCGCTTTCACCGACCAGACCATACGTTATTTGTACCTACCCGCTTTGATGATAATTGCAACCCACTTGACACTTGTGTTGAAAGGTAGTTTTACCAACAAGGAAACTGATAAATATTCAACGAAACGGGATTAAATTATTCTATTTACCTTCAAGCTACTCGCCATGAAAGTGTTTCAAAATATTTGTGTACGCATAAAGAAGGGAGTGATTCAAAGGCGTTGTTGGGAAGGGAAAGCGCTGCCTCTTTTGCAATATTGAAAATGCCTAGATTGCAATTTAATGAATCCAAACTTTTTTTTTTCCGGGACTACTATTTTCAAGTTTCATGAGAGAATGCCATATATGCAAAAAAATTTGATCCCACATTACAAAATAATTACATGATAATTACCGGCGCATTAAGATGTCTACCCCCTGAGTAAAGCTTCTGCACCCAACCGCTAACTGAGGCAGCCCCAGAATGTTTTGGCTTATTAAGGAGAATTCCAGCATTGAACAAAACCTTCAAGTGAAGCAGATTTCAATACTCTTACTCCTCTGATTTCTAATTAAATTTTTTAAAAAAGAAGTCGCTTTCCTTTGAAAACTCCAGTATATACGAGGGTTATCCAGAAAGTAGATTACGTTTTGAAATTAAAAATGAACAAAGTATAGGAGAAAACATTTACCATATGCAGTTGAAAGTCACACCCAAATTCCGCTTCTCAACATAATTGCCATTCAAATCTAGGCACTAACCATAGCGATGAATGAGCTTGACAACTCCTTCCCCACAAAACTTTGCCGCTTGCATCCTCAACCAGCTGGTCATCCCTTCCCACAGCTGCGCATCGTCACCAAAACGCTGCTTTGAGGATGCAAGCGGCAGAGTTTTGTGGGGAAGGAGTTGCCAAGCTCATTCATCGCTATAGTAAGTGCCTAGATTTGAATGACGACTATGTTGAGAAGTGGTATTTGGGTGTGGTTTTCAACTACATATGGTAAATGTTTTCTCCTATACTTTGTTCATTTTTAATACCAAAATGTAATCACTTTCTGGATAACCCTCGCACTTGGGTCTTAGCTTCTAAACAAACTTTCTTCCTGCAAAGATGACAAGAGAGTAGTTTTTTCTTATACATCATCAATGGGAACAAAACATCCTGCAAAATTGTGTGTGTATGTGTGTATATATATATAGATAGATATAGATATAGATAGATATACAGTTTAGTCTCACTTATTCAGCATAAACGGGCCGGCAGAATGTTGGATAAGCGAATATGTTGGATAATAAGGAGGCATTAAGGAAAAGCCTATTAAACATCAAATTAGGTTATGATTTTAAAAATGAAGCACCAAAACATAATGTTAGACAACAAATTTGGGAGAAAAAGTAGTTCAATACGCAGTAATGCTATGTAGTAATTACTGTATTTACAAATTTAGAACCAAAATATCACGATAAATTGAAAACATTGACTACAAAAATGCGTTGGATAATCCAGAACGTTGGATAAGCGAGTGTTGGATAAGTGAGACTCTACTGTACTTTGTTCATTTTTAATACCAAAACGTAATCTATTTTCTGGATAACCCTCACACTTGGGTCTTAGCTTCTAAACAAACTTTCTTCCTGCAAAGATGACAAGAGAGTAGTCTTTTCTTATACAACATCAATGGGCACAAAACATCCTGCAAAATTGTGTGTGTATGTGTGTGTATATATACAGTAGAGTCTCACTTATCCAACATAAATGGGCCGGAAGAATGTTGGATAAGCAAATATGTTGGATAAAAAGGAGGCATTAAGGAAAAGCCTATTAAACATCAAATTAGGTTATGATTTTACAAATTAAGCACCAAAACATCATGTTAGACAACAAATTTGGGAGAAAAAGTAGTTCAATACGCAGTAATGCTATGTAGTAATTACTGTATTTACGAATTTAGAACCAAAATATCACGATATATTGAAAACATTGACTACAAAAATGTGTTGGATAATCCAGAACGTTGGATAAGCAAGTGTTGGATAAGTGAGACTCTACTGTATATAGATACATACTGAATGGTTGGCCCTACACAGTTGCTGGTTTGGCTTTTACAGTTTTCACAAGAATCTCAAGGTCTTCCAATGCAACCTTCTCCAGATATTGACCATTATATTATGCTGGAAGACATGCAGATACTTACAAAGAACATTTCAGTCTCAAGGTCCTCCAAGGAAACTCCATTGTCAACGTTCTCCAGACATTGACCATAATATCATGATGGAGGACAAACAGATTCCTACATTTTAATCCCTAGGTCCTCCAATGTAACCTTCTCCAGGCATTGACCATAATATCGTTCTGGAGGACATGCAGATTCTTAGAGAGAACATTTCAGTCTCAAGGTCCTCCAAGGCAACTCTATTGTCAATATTCTCCAGACATGTTTTTCTATGGGAGCAGAGGAAGATGGTAGATGGCATATGTTCTGCATCTCCAATACTCAAGTTGATAGGGGAAAACTGGTGTCATTTTGGCAATCACCAGGTCAAATCTACCCAGAAACAGGGCTAACATCTAAGGCAGGGGTCCCCAAACTAAGGCCCGGGGGCCGGATGCGGCCCTCCAAGGTCATTTACCTGGCCCCCGCCCTCAGTTTTATAATATAATATTTTTATATCAGTTTTAATAATATAATATAATGTATATACATATAATATTGATAATAATCTTATGTTATACAATATAATACTAATAGTAATACCATATAATAATATTAATTATATGTTATAAATTACATATTATATAATAGTATAGTGGTATAGTTCAATATAGTAATATATAATGCTAATATTGTGTTATGCTAATAATATAATATATTGTATGTACATACAGCTGCTCTGAGTCCCCTTCGGGGTGAGAAGGGTGGGATATAAATGTAGTAAATAAATGCAGTAAATAAATAATTAATTTTAGGCTCGGCCAAAGTCTGAAATGACTTGAAGGCACACAACAACAACAATCCTAATTAACTTGACTATCTCATTGGCCAGTAGCAGGCCCACACTTTCCATTGAAATCCTAATAGGTTTATGTTGGTTGAAATTGTTTTCATTTTTAAATATTGTATTCTTTCGTTGTTGTTGTTGCTGCACTACAAATAAGACATGTGCAGTATGCATAGGAATTTGTTTTTTTTTTCAAATGATAATTCGGCCCCTCAACAGTCTGAAGGATTGTGGACCGGCCCTCTGCTTCAAAAGTTTGGGGACCCCTGATCTAAGGCATCAAAATGTGTGTTGGCCAATGTAATGTATTATAAGCATTTCTCTATGCTAGTTTAATATGTCATCAGCATAAAAACCCACTTTCACTTCTTTTTCTCCAAAACCAACTTTCATCCAAGATAGGGTCAAACCATGGTTGCTTGTCTTTTGCAGGCCAGATCAAGGCATTGTGTGACTGCCACCAAAATGAACCAGAAAATTGACCAGATGAGGAAGAAAGCTCCATTGGGACCTGGAAAAAGATGGTAACAAAGGCTCCAAAGATATGAAAGTGGCCAAAGGTGTGTCCGTAACACAGTCTTTGGATTACTAACAATGATTTCTTGCCATTTCTTCCTGCTGAAGCCACGCAAATGGCCCTGAGGGCCACAAGGTGCCCTTTCCCCATCACTGGTCTAAACAAATTCACACAAATTTCCATTCCAATGACCCAACTCTAAGCAAGGAAAAGGCAGCAGATGTGCTGCACTGAATATCTTGTGATGGCATTGTCAAAAAAAGGGAGCCTTAGGGCACCCTGTTTTCCATTCATGTCCTGCAGCAAATTATAGGCCCATCTGTCTCTATAAATTCGAAATTACGGATCTTCAGTGCCTGAAGTCCATTGCAGATACCTTGGACTTATAAGAGGGTGGTTCAGCTGGTCCAAGAGAACCAAAGAGGGCTTCATGAATTCCGACTGGCTGCTGTCTCTAGCTTGGTGGTGAGACAAACAGTTTTAACTGTCACTTTCATCTTGGGGAGGTTACAGAGCAGTTGACTTGAAATGGTCAGGAAGGAAATGGCTGTCATGCTTTCTGAAGCCTGATTGTTTATAAGGCAAATGACTGTTTAAAGGGACTGTTTATTCTCTATGTTCTCTGTGTGAATTCAGAAAAACTGCCATATATATAGTTGCCCTGTTTGAACTTTTGAACTGAACTAACAATACTGTTACTTGTTACACAAGCCTGAATGGCACTTATTATACTGCAGGGTTTATCTTGATTCAGAAACTGTGGTAAAGCTTCTATTTATTTATTTATTTCTACAACCCCCAACGCCGTGCAATGTAGGACTAAGAGTGACCCAGAAGAATCAGCCAAATTTGGTCCAGATCCATCATTGTTTGAGTCCAAAGTGCTCTCTGGATGTACATGAACTACAACTCCAAAACTCAAAGTCAATGCCAATCAAAACCTCCCAGTATTTTCTGTTGGTCATGAGAGATCTGTGTATCAAGATTGGTTCAATTCCATCATTGGTGGAGTTCGGAATGCTCTTTGAATGTAGGTTAACTTTTTTGTGTGTGTGTGTCAGGACCAACCTGAATCGCTTCTGGTGTGAGAGAATTGGCTGTCTGCAAGGACATTGCCCAGGGGACGCCCGGATGTTTTGATGTTTTACCATCCTTGTGGGAGGCTTCTCTCATGTCCCCGCATGGAGCTGGAGCTGATAGAGGGAGCTCATCCGCACTCTCCCCGGGTGGGATTCGAACCTGGCAGCCTTCAGGTCAGCAACCCAACCTTCAAGTTACAAGGCTTTAATCCTCTATGCCACCGGAGGCTCCTAGGTTAACTATAAATCCTAGCAACTGCAACTCCCAAAGGACAAAATCAATCCTGATCAAGTTTGGTCCAGTGAATGAAAATACATCCTGCATATCAGATATTTATATTACGATTCATAGCAGTAGCAAAATTTCAGTTATGAAGTAGCAACAGAAATAATTTTATGGTTGGGAGTCACCACTGTTAATGTGGGATTGTCAATAATGTGTATTGATAGTGTTTAAATGTGTGTCTTGGTTTGTATTGCATACTGATTGCATCATCCAGAGTGTACTATAGTCTGGAAAGAGTTAATTGCTAAGAAGCTGTAATGACCTTGATGTGTGGCTGGAACTGGGGAGTGTCCAGACACAAGTGTTTGTGCATTACTGATTATATCAGTTCTGTTCTGTCTGCCTAGGTGTTAAGTCCTGTGTCTATTGTCTGCAAGTCTGTTTGTCTTGTACAGTAAAACTTTGTATATAGTTTTACCAAAGTCTCTGGATGTCACTTCGTTTTGATTCCATCCATCTACTGCTGGATGGAATCAAAATGAGGGAAAGTTTTAAGGGGTCACCGCCTTAGAAAGGTTGAGAACCACTGAGCTAAAGTATCAAAACAAAAAACACATAGGCACCATTTTGCACTGCAGGAATCAATCCCGAAAACGCAAGCTCAGAATGAGCAAGGGAACCAAAAAGGCACAGTTGAACGGTTAACCCTGATGCATCCTTTCTGCAAAATCAGAAACAAATTCCACTAGACTCAGTGGAAAGACCGTGAGGCCAAATTGGTACAAACTGACAGGAAGCCGATGCTATGATGTCCACCGAAGCTGCTTCCTGGCTGCAAGTAAACAGATTTTACAGTCAATTTATAAGAGTCAGAAATAATATGAATAGTGATGACTCTATAGCCGGCGTGGCGCTAACAGGGGCTGCTCGAATACCCCGTTCCTCTAACCAAATCGCAGCAGAAGATAAGTCCGGACTATAAACACAATTTTTGACTATCGCCATGAGATGATGAGATGTTGCTGCTGTTTACGCACAGGTCCTTTCTGCGAATCCAAAAGGCAGAGCCTGGATTTCAAGTGACTCGCAACTGTCCGTCACTCTTGCTTCCAAAGCATTGAGTTTGCGCAGCTGGAACTGAAGTTGTTAGATGAGGGAATACAGACAAGGCTCGGCTCTGTCTCTCTCCCGCTCCTTCGGGAATAAGCAGCGATTGCCTTTCCCAACTAACCTTGATATGCGAGCTCACCCACACATGGCGATGTGAGTCAAGCTTCATGGGCTTGGGTTTTTTTTTTTTTTAAGCATCAGACGTTGCTTAATTTAGCAGAAGATGTAGATAACAAGATGAAAAAGGAGGAGAAAGGGAGCAAAACAATGCCTACGTCTATAAAGGTTTTCCAATGGAGAGAGGCAAAATGTTATAGATCAATGATGGGCAACCTTTTGTGCTTGGTGTGTCAAAGTTCACCAAAAAACCTAGCATGACTTGGGTGGTGTGTCACTTCGAGAAAAAAAAAACCATAATTTTGCAATATGTATAGTTTAAATAACAAAAATATATAATCTATATATATAAAAGAGTGATGGCATCAGGACAGCGGACAAAACAACAAAACTACAGGCCCCCCAACCTCGAAATTTGACAACACAACCCATCATTCACGGCTCTAGGTTGATACAACAAAAAGAAAAGAAAAATAAAGTCCCAATTACAGGGAGAGGAATAATAGTTTTTATCCAATTGCTGCCAGTTTGAAGTCTACTAGCAACCTACTCAGCCCAGGGGACAGGCACAGTTAGGCCTCACTTAGGCCTCTTCCACAGATTATCAGATTTTAACTGGATTATATGGCAGTGTAGACTCAAGGCCCTTCCACACAGCTATATAACCCATTTAGAATCTTATATTATCTGCTTTGAACTGGATTATCTTGAGTCCACACTGCCATATAATCCACTTCAGAGTGTGCATACTAAACATAAAGACAACCATACAACAGACATTTAATACCACCACTACCTCAACAATTTCTCACCAACACCACCAGGCAATACCACAGCAACGCGTGGCCGGGTACAGCTAGTTGTAATATATAACTGTATTCAATAAATCAAAAACTATTTACTACCATTATTTCCATGTACAACCATCTATGGTACCTCTTGCAGTTTCCATGCTGATTTCTCTCTATTCTAATTTCAATGTAGTCATGAATAATGAATAATATAATAATAATATAATAGTAATAATATGATAATATACTACAATAATAATAGAATAATAATAGAATATATATATGTAATGTGCATAATTCCCATGGAGTAAACAACAAAACCACTGGACCAAATAACACCAAATTTGGCCACAAAAGCCAATGCGATTTTGGCATGCATAAATAGGAGTCTAGTGCCTAGATCCAGGGAAGTCATGCTCCTTCTCTATTCTGCCTTGGTTAGACCACACCTGGAATCATACTGTGTCCAATTCTGGGCACCACAATTGAAGGGAGATGTTGACAAGCTGGAATGTGTCCAAAGGAGGGCAACTAAAATGATCAAGGGTCTGGAGAACAAGCCCTATGAGGAGCAGCTAAAAGAGCTGAGCATGTGTAAGCCTGCAGAAGAGAAGGCTGATAGGAGACATGATGAGGTTCCCAGTTCCCATAGTCTCACTTAGGCAGAAACCTGTGTTTTTCAATTTGGGGGAGATTCCTTTTGGCTTCCACAGTCTGCTATGAGAGAGGAAAATGTGATATATGCACAGGAAGAGGTGCAAAGATATAAAAGGGAATTTCTCTCCTGTTTCCCATTGCTTCCCTAAGTTACCAGCGTTTACCAGGCAGCGTAGATCTTCATTGTTGTAAGGGGATTTTGTAATCTTTCACCTGCAGTTAAGATAAAGACTGATATTTCTTTCAATTATTGATCAAAGCTTTCAACTCTCACAGCTTCTTGCAGCCGGCTAAGTGCAACTTGCTCGACTTCCCTTGTAAGTTTTCTGTGTACATTCGGATGCGTGTGCATTTACAACGGGCAAAGAACCTCTAACCCTCCAGATATTTTTTTACGTGGTGCCATTGGCTGATGGGGACTTCTGGGATTTGAAGTCGGTTCCGGTTTTAAAAGCTGCCATCCTTGGTGTGGATACACTTAAACCTACCTTTACAGGAGAATGTCAACACATCATATTGAAGTCTAAATACTAGTGTTGTGCATTCGTGTGGAATTGCTGTTCGTTTTGTGTAGTTTCGTTCATGCCGTCTCATTATTGTATTCGTGTCCCACTAATGAAAATGGGCTGCCTATACGAAATGAATTTTCGTTTCGCTAACTAAAAACACAAATATTTTCGTGCCATTGACAGCAATGGGAGGGTTTCAGGAGCTTGCTCCCCATTCAGATATAGGGCTAGAAGGGTGAAAATCGCCACACACGGAGGGCATATCGATACCTTTTAGCCCACCAACTTTTAAAACATGTATTCGTGTCCCACTAATGAAAATGTGCTGCCTGTACGACACAAATTTTCATTTCGCTAACGAAAAAAAACATTTTCGTGCCATTGGCAGCAATGGGAGGGCTTCAGGGGCTCCCTCTCCACTCAGATATAGGGCTAGAAGGGTGAAAATTGCCACACATGGAGGGCATATCGACCCCTTTTAGCCCACCAACTTTTAAAACATGTATTCGTGTCCCACTAATGAAAATGTGCTGCCTATACAACACGAATTTTCGTTTCACTAATGAAAAACACGAACATTTTCGTTCCATTGACAACAATGGAAGGGCTTCAGAGGCTCACCCTTTGTTCAGATATAGGGCTAGAGGGGTGAAAATCGGCACACATGGAGGGCATATTGACACCTTTTAGCCTACCAACTTTTAGGACGTATCCGTCTTCCCCCGATTTCTAGTTTGTTTTTTTTTCATATTGAAAGCATTCCCTTTTTCTCCCAGCTTGCCCAGTCCTCTTCACGAGACGAAGCAGAGAGCAGAGCACAGTGCACTTGGGGGAAATTACAAAGAAACCCCAAAAAAGTATTTGCTTTCAAAAATGTAAAATGAAAAGAAAACACCAAAGGGAGAGGAAACTAAGGGAGGCAAAAGGAAAGGATGGAAAGAAAGAACCCAAGGAAAACTTGAGGCAAGCAGAAGCTGCTCACCAGCCAGTCCAAATCTCTCCCCCGCCCCCCAAAAAAGAACCCAAATCCCCAGTAAAATCCTAACTTAGTGCCCTCACCAGAGGCAAGAAGGCATAAGGCAAGCCACTAGGTAAGCAAGGCAAGCCCAGCCCAAGTGGACACACAGTCACAGTCCCTGCCCTCCCTGCCCAGCCCACTTCAGTAATTCCTTGGCCTCCGATTGGCCAAGGATCAGGGCCAGCCATAGGTAATTTTCAAGTGTAAGCAAGGAGTATTTTTGCCCCCCCCCCCCAAACCAATTGCTCCTTCACTCTTTCCCCCGCCTCCCGGCTTTGGAGGGGCAGTGGAAGGGCAAGGAAGCCCGGCAAAGAGAGATGCAGAGACAGGCAAGCTGGCTTGGAGGCAGGCTAATCACGCTCTCAGAGGCGCCTCAATTGCGCCCCCTACAGTGTGCTGGTACGGCTGTACCAGAAGCTCCAACTCTATTTTCTTTCTGCTAATGTTTGCAGTCATAGGGCAGGCCACCTGTCCATCATCATTAAGTTTGGTTCCACCCCTTGTTCAGGGCTCTGGGAGGGAAGGAGCCATTTTTAAGTCAGTCTCACTTAAGGAAGCTAAGCTATAGGACGTAGACCAGCTCGTCCCGTAGAAAAGCTTCATATCTCAAGAACATCCGGGGATATAGAACATCCGAGGAATCAGAAACAGAAATTCCAGGGGAAAGGTCCCAAAGGTTCTGGCTAAGAGCTCACAGCCCCTCAGCCTCACCGTTCCTGAGGGAAACAGCTCTAAAGTTTCCAAAGAAACTTCAGAGAGGGAACAGCACCAAAAATCCACGCAACCACAGCTGAAACATCTGCAAGCCTTGGCTGGTAGGTCCACTCGATACCCAGACGCATTTGGAGTCGGCAGTGGGTCCCACATCAACTAGGCCCATATAATAGATAGCTTGGGAGAGGTTATAAGGGGATTTTCTTCTTATAGAGAAAGCACAGTTATCCAAAGCCAATTGTCTGTCCCCTGGGGACAAGACTGAAAAGGCCAACAGTTTATTAAAAAAAAACCTTGAAGTGTTATTTGACTCCTTTGTTATCTCATTAAAGACTCAAAGGACTATCCTTGTTCAGGAAAATCCTCAAGAACCTCTCTTTGAGGCGCCCAGGCTTCCCGCTGGGCATAAAGTATACATCCTATACAAAGACAACAGCTACAGGCCCAGTGCATGACAGAACATAGAGGATTGTGCCTTCCGCAATTGCGTAGTTTGCATATAGCTTGAGCCGCCCCTGCCAAGGATCACCTCCTCCCGGCCTCCTTCTCTGACGCATGAAAAAGTGAGTTGCAGCCATGGAGACCATGTGGCAGAAAACGAAAGCCAGCACGATGACTGTGCGTCTTTCATTTTCATGCCACCTATTGTTCCGTACGAAACTGTCTTTCATCGTTTTGTGTTGACGAACGGGTTGACATGAAACAACAGCACGAATTAAACGAAGGAAAAAATTTCATGCACATCTCTACTTAATACAACCCCAGCACAAGAGTTTAAGCCACTGCGCCATCATGGGCCCAGTGTCCAGTATGGCAGAATGGGGTTGGATTGTATAGTCATTGTGGTCAACACGAAACAACGGCACGAATTAAATGAAGGAAAAAATTTCACGCACATCTCTACTAAATACAACCCCAGCACAAGTGTCTAACCCAGGGGTCCCCAAACTAAGGCCCAGGGGCCGGATGCGGCCCACCGAAGCCATTTATCCGGCCCCCACGGCACAAGGGCTGAAGAGGGTTGGGCTAAATGACCCAAGGGTCCTCTTCTTCTCTTACAACCATTATTATTATCATCATCATCATCATCATCAAAGCTGGGTGGCCATCTGTCAGGGGTGCTTTGCTTGTGCTTTTGGTCCACAGAGAAAGAAGGGGGTTGGACAAAATGGCCCAAAGGGTCTCTTCCAAGCCTCTTTATTATTATTATTATTGTTATTATTATTATTATTATTATTATTTATTTATTTATTAACATTGAGGCTGGGTGGCCATCTGTCAGGGGTCCTTTGCTTGTGCTTTCAATGCACAAAGGCAGAAGGGGATTGGACTCAATGGCCCAAAGGGTCTCTTCCAACCTTCTTTATTATTATTATTATTATTATTATTATTATTATTATTATTATTATTATTATTATTATTATATTATATTATTATTATTATTAACATTGAGGCTGGGTGGCCATCTGTCAGGGGTGCTTTGCTTGTGCTTTCGGTACACAAAGGCAGAAGGGGATTGGACTCAATGGCCCAAAGGGTCTCTTCCAACCTTCTTTATTATTATTATTATTATTATTATTATTATTATTATTATTATATTATATTATTATTATTATTAACATTGAGGCTGGGTGGCCATCTGTCAGGGGTGCTTTGCTTGTGCTTTCGGTGCCAGAGGCAGAAGGGGATTGGACTCAATGGCCCAAAGGGTCTCTTCCAACCCTCTTTTTATTATTATTGCTGTTGTTGTTGTTGTTATTATTATTGTTATTATTATTATTATTATTATTATTATTATTATTGCTCGGTGGCCAACTATAGTCCGGCTCTCCAATGGTCCGAAGGATTGTGAACTGGCCCCCCATTTAAAAAGTTTGGGGACCCCTGGTCTAACCCATTGCACCATCATGGGCCCAGTGGCCAGTATGGCAGAATGGGGTTGGATTGGATAGTCATTGTGGTCAACACGAAACGACAGCACGAATTAAACAAAGGAAAAAATTTCGTGCACATCTCTACTAAATACAACCCCAGAACAAGAGTTTAACCCACTGCGCCATCATGGGCCCAGTGGCCAGTATAGCAGAATGGGGTTGGATTGGATAGTCATTGTGGTCGACACGAAACAACAGCACGAATTAAACGAAGGAAAAGATTTCACGCACATCTCTACTAAATACAAGCCCAGCACAAGAGTTTAAGCCACTGCACCACTGTGGGCCCAGTGCCCAGTATGGCAGAATGGGGTTGGATTGGATAGTCATTGTGGTCGACACGAAACAACAGCACAAATTAAACGGAAAAAAATTTGCGCACATCTCTACTAAATACAACTCCAACACAACAGTTTAACCCACTGCGCCATCATGGGCCCAGTGCCCAGTATAGCAGAATGGGGTTGGATTGGATAGTCATTGTGGTCGACACAAAACAACAGCACGAATTAAACGAAGGAAAAAATTTCACGCACATCTCTAATAAATACAACCTCAGCACATGACTTTAGCCCACTGCACCACCGGGGGCCCAGTGTCCTAGTATGGCCGAATGAGGCTGGACTGGATAGTCATTGTGGTCTTGTCCAACTCGGATGATGCCCTGGGAAATCTGTATCAATTGTGATTCAACGTCTCCAGTACACACAGTGGTTTTAAGATGCCTTTCTTTTGACCAAAGCTCCAGGTCACATTGGAAATCTGAACAAATGGCACTTGGTCTCATCTGGAGAAGTGGATGGGCTAATGGGAATTTTGGACATTAAGAGGAATGCCATTGCTGCCAGTTCCACCAGGACCAAGAAAACAGAGCTGTGGATACATAAACGCCAATACTATTTGGAGGTAAACAGAGAGAAGGAGAAACCAGAAGGAGAGAGGTTCACCAGCCTGCAGAGAACTAAATGTTGCTTGGGGTCTCCGTGATAAGCGCCTCCACCCTGGTGCCCCTTTCGTTTTTCCTAATGGCCTTCACGTCGCTATCTAACCTACCTGAGTTAACGTTTCCTTCGGCGACCACCTCCAGCCGATCTCTTATAAGTTTATTAACGTACACTAATAAACAGGATTGCTACACTCCCACTGCGCCTGCCAAGTGAAGCCAGTCAGAATGAACTCGGCTGTTCTTTTCCAGCACATTGGCTCTCTCATGTGGGAACAATTAGGCCAAACTCCCTCCAGATTACATGTAGTGATAAACCTTACATTTTAAGATATATTTTTTAATAATAATAATAATAATGTTTAACCAAGGGGAAAGAGGGGGATGTACCTAGCACTCCAGTTTCTGATGGCTCACAAAGGACCTAGGACTCAATGCATCCTTTACCTTAACCTTGTACACACCGTGTGTGTGTGTGTGTGTGTGTGTGTGTGTGTGTGTGTGTGTGTGTGTGTGTGTGTATATATATATATATATATACA
Organism: Anolis carolinensis; assembly: GCF_035594765.1. NCBI lineage: Eukaryota > Metazoa > Chordata > Lepidosauria > Squamata > Anolidae > Anolis > Anolis carolinensis. The sequence continues at coordinate 7,223,519 of NW_026943820.1, forward strand.
CATACAGTAGAGTCTCACTTATCCAACATAAACAGGATGGCAGAACGTTAGATAAGCAAATATGTTGAATAATAAGGAGGGATGAAGGAAAAGCCTATTAAACATCAAATTAGGTTATGATTTTACAAATTAAGCACCAAAACATCATGTTATACAACAAATTTGGCGGAAAATGTAGTTCAATACGCAGTGATTGCTGTATTTACGAATTTAGCACCAAAATATCACGATGTATTAAAAACATTGACTACAAAAATGCGTTGGATAATCCAAAACATTGGATAAGCAAGTGTTGGATAAGTGAGGTAAGGTAAGGTAAGGTTTTCTCCTGACGTTAAGTCCAGTCGTGACCGACTCTGGGGGTTGGTGCTCATCTCCATTTCTAAGCCGAAGAGCCGGCGTTGTCCGTAGACACTTCCAAGGTCATGTGGCCGGCATGACTGCATAGAGTTCCGTTACCTTCCCGCTGGAGCGGTACCTATTGATCTACTCACATTGGCATGTTTTCAAACTGCTAGGTTGGCAGTGGATAAGTGAGACTCTACTGTGTGTGTGTGTGTGTGTGTGTGTATGTATATATATATAGGCCCCAGGTAGCGCAGTGGGTTAAACCGCTGAGCTGCTGAACTTGCTGACAGAAAGATCGGCAGTTAAAACCCGGTGAGCGGAGTGAGCTCCCACTATTAGTCCCATCTTTGAAAGTTTGAAAACATGCAAATGTGAGTAGATTAATAGGTACCGCGCCAGCGGTAAGGTAACGAAGCTCCATGCAGTCATGTCAGCCACATGACCTTGGAGGTGTCTACGGACAACACCGGCTCTTCGGCTTAGAAATGGAGATGAGCACCAACCCCCAGAGTCAGACATGACTGGACTTAACATCAGGGGAAAACTTTACCTTATATATATATATATATATAACATCATTTAAGTTTTATCACGATGCTCTTTTTTTCATCCACATCGATATGTCCAACCCAAACCTATATATGATTGTGCCGAAGATGTGTTCGCTGCCCTTAATATTCCATATCCTTCCCCCCCATCTTTATTTCGGGACTGAAGATCATCATTTTTCACATCAAAGGGACTGGTTGGGAATAAAAGAGAAAAGGCAGGAACAATGAAAATAGCTCTCCGACACAAACCAGATCAAAGGCGCAGGCACAGAAAATGAGGAGCGAGGGGGGTCCTTTAATTACTGTCCACATCTTTCAAGTCATGTGGCGAAAAAGAAGAGCGAGAAGAGGTGGGGGGTCGAGGAAAAGTTTTGAAGGCCACTGGGTTTTGTCTGGCTCAAGGGCTCCCCTTTTCAACCCGTGCCAGTTTCTTCCCTCCCCGCACCAAAAGCGGGGTGGTGTTTTTATTTTCCGCTCATTTTAATTCGTAATCATAAAGGCAAACGGGGATCCCAAATGGGATTCCCAAAGCTCCATCCTCATGGAGTAGGGGATGGAGACACGCGGAAGGATGGAAACCGTCATCCGGAGCGATTGCCTGAAACAACTGCTCCAGGCGACGCCTCGGGAACCTCTTTCGGAAGGAGAAATCCGGCTACCTGAGGCTACGCTTTATTTCCAGGCCTCCTGGGCCGCGGAGGGGAGGTTCCCTTCGAATTCACATAGGACACGGCTCCGTGGGGCAGCGGATCAAAAGGGGAAACTGGCTGTTCGGGCTCAGCAGTAGAAAAAAGGATTGTTCTGGGACAGAGCTTAAGCAGGAGCATGATTAAACTTCAAACACCGACCCGTTCCCCCCTCCACCCAAACTCTCCCCGACCCCCTGCTTCTTTTTTAGGCAGAGACAGTTATTGTGAGTCGTTGGCCTTTTGATATGGCCTCACAACAAAGAGACAGAGACTGAGAAGGACACATAAAAACAATCTGTAAAAAATTCCCTGTAAAAACCGAAAATTCAATTTCTTTTGTCTTTTTTTGGTTCTATTCGTTACGCTTTCAGATGTTTGGATGGTGGGAAATGTTATGGTTGATCACTGGCTATTAGACCAAAGTAAAGACGTTTTGTATATACAGTAGAGTCTCACTTATCCAACACTCGCTTATCCAACGTTCTGGATTATCCAACACATTTTTATAGTCAATGTTTTCCATATATCGTTATATTTTGGTGCTAAATTCATAAATACAGTAATTACTACATAGCATTACTGCGTATTGAACTACAGTAGAGTCTCACTTATCCAACACTCGCTTATCCAACGTTCTGGATTATCCAACACATTTTTATAGTCAATGTTTTCCATATATCGTTATATTTTGGTGCTAAATTCATAAATACAGTAATTACTACATAGCATTACTGTGTATTGAACTACAGTAGAGTCTCACTTATCCAACACTCGCTTATCCAACGTTCTGGATTATCCAACACATTTTTGTAGTCAATGTTTTCAATATATCGTGATATTTTGGTGCTAAATTCATAAATACAGTAATTATTACATAGCATTACTGCGTATTGAACTACTTTTTCTGTCAAATTTGTTGTATAACATGATGTTTTGGTGCTTAATTTGTAAAATAATAACCTAATTTGATGTTTAATAGGCTTTTCCTTAATCCCTCCTTGTTATCCAAGATATTCGCTTATCGAAGCTTCTGCCGGCCCGTTTAGCTTGGATAAGTGAGACTCTACTGTATTTCAGATTTATTTATATACAGTAGAGTCTCACTTATCCAACACTCACTTATCCAACGTTCTGGATTATCCAACGCATTTTTGTAGTCAATGTTTTAGAATCATAGAATCATAGAATAGTAGAGTTGGAAGAGACCACATGGGCCATCTAGTCCAACCCCCTGCTAAGAAGCAGGAAATCGCATTCAAAGCACCCCCGACAGATGGCCATCCAGCCTCTGCTTAAAAGCCTCCAAAGAAGGAGCCTCCACCACGGCCCCGGGGAGAGAGTTCCACTGTCGAACAGCCCTTCTCACAGTGAGGAAGTTCTTCCTGATGTTCAAGTGGAATCTCCTTTCCTGTAGTTTGAAGCCATTGTTCCGTGTCCTAGTCTGCAGGGCAGCAGAAAACAAGCTTGCTCCCTCCTCCCTATGACTTCCCTTCACATATTTGTACATGGCTATCATGTCTCCTCTCAGCCTTCTCTTCTGCAGGCTAAACATGCCCAGCTCTTTAAGCCGCTCCTCATAGAGCTTGTTCTCCAGACCTTTGATCATTTTAGTCGCCCTCCTCTGGACGCTTTCCAGCTTGTCAACATCTCCCTTCAACTGCGGTGCCCAAAATTGGACAGTCTGATTCCAGGTGTGGTCTGACCAAGGCAGAATAGAGGGGGAGCAGGACTTCCCTGGATCTAGACGCTATTCCCCTATTGATGCAGGCCAGAATCCCATTGGCTTTTTTAGCAGCCGCATCACATTGTAGGCTCATGTTTAACTTGTTGTCCACGAGGACTCCAAGATCTTTTTCGCACACACTGCTGTCAAGCCAGGCATCGTCCCCCATTCTGTATCTTTGATTTCCATTTTTTCTGCCGAAGTGAAGTATCTTGCATTTGTCCCTGTTGAACTTCATTTTGTTAGTTTTGGCCCATCTCTCTAGTCTGTCAAGATCGTTTTGAATTCTGCTCCTGTCTTCTGGAGTGTTAGCTATCCCTCCCAGTTTTGTGTCATCTGCAAACTTGATGATCGTGCCTTCTAACCCTTTGTCTAAGTCGTTAATAAAGATGTTGAACAGAACCGGGCCCAGGACGGAGCCCTGCGGCACTCCACTTGTCACTTCTTTCCATGATGAAGACGACGCATTGGTGAGCACCCTTTGGGTTCGTTCGCTTAGCCAATTACAGATCCACCTAACCGTAGTTTTGTCTAGCCCACATTTTACTAGTTTGTTTGCCAGAAGGTCGTGGGGGACTTTGTCGAAGGCCTTACTGAAATCCAGGTACGCTACATCCACAGCATTCCCTGTATCGACCCAACTCGTAACTCTATCGAAAAAAGAGATCAGATTAGTCTGGCATGACTTGTTTTTGGTAAATCCGTGTTGATTATTAGCAATGACCGCATTTGTTTCTAAGTGTTCGCAGACCACTTCCTTAATGATCTTTTCCAGAATTTTGCCTGGTATTGATGTGAGGCTGACCGGACGGTCATTGTTTGGGTCGTTCTTTTTTCCCTTCTTGAAGATAGGGACCACATTCGCCCTCCTCCAATCTGCTGGGACTTCTCCCGTTCTCCAAGAACTCTCGAAGATAATTGCCAGTGGTTCTGAAATAACTTCCGCTAGTTCCTTCAGTACTCTTGGATGTAGCTGATCTGGCCCTGGGGATTTGAATTCGTTTAGAGTGGCCAGGTGTTCCTGGACAACTTGTTTCCCTATTTGGGGTTGGATTTCCCCCAATCCTTCGTCCATTCCGTGTTGCTGAGGTTGAAGATGGCTTTCTTTTTCTGAGAAGACCGAGGCAAAGAAGGCATTAAGTAGTTCTGCCTTTTCCCTGTCCCCTGTCGCCATCACCCCATCTTCTCCTTGCAATGGCCCTATCGCCTCCTTTTTCTTCCTTTTTCTACCAACGTAAGCAAAAAAGCCTTTTTTGTTGTTTTTTATGTCCCTGGCAAGCCTGAGCTCATTTTGCGCTTTTCAATATATTGTGATATTTTGGTGCTAAATTCATAAATACAGTAATTACTACATAGCATTACTGCGTATTGAACTACTTTTTCTGCCAAATTTGTTGTCTAACATGATGTTTTGGTGCTTAATTTGTAAAATCATAACCTCATTTGATGTTTAATAGGCTTTTCTTTGATCCCTCCTTATTATCCAACATATTCGCTTATCCAACATTCTGCCGGCCCGTTTATGTTGGATAAGTGAGACTCTACTGTATATACAAAAAGTCTTTAGTAAAGGTAAAGGTTTCCCCTGACGTTAAGTCCAGTCATGTCTGACTCTGGGGGTTGGTGCTCATCTCCATTTCTAAGCTGAAGAGCCGGCGTTGTCCGTAGACACCTCCAAGGTCATGTGGCCAGCATGACTGCATGGAGCGCCATTACCTTCCCGCTGGAGCGGTACCTATTGATCTACTCACATTTGCATGTTTTTGAACTGCTAGGTTGGCAGGAACTGGAGCTAACAGCGGACGCTCAAGCCGCTCCCGGGATTTGAACCTGGGACCTTTCGGTCTGCAAGCTCAGCAGCTCAGCGCTTTAACACACTGTGCCACCAGGGGCCCCTATACTCGAGTATATACAGTACATATTTTTGACATTAATATTGAAAACTGACATACAGTAGAGTCTCACTTATCCAACATCCGCTTATCCAACGTTCTGGATTATCCAACGCAGTTTGCCTCCCGCCCCGATCCACAGCTGTTTCTCTAGGCATCAAGGATTGAACTTTTTATGGATTTAATTTCCGACAATGTTGGTACCGTAAGTTCATTTTATGCAATTCTATCTTTATTTTTAGTCAATTTGTTAATAGCCAATGTTTTTGTAGTCAATGTTTTCAATACATTGCGATGTTTTGGTGCTAAATTTGTAAATACAGTAATTACTTCATAACGTTACCATGTGTTGAGCTGCTTTTTCTGTCAATTTGTTGTAAAACATAATGTTTTTGGTGCTTAATTTGTAAAATCATAACTTAATTTGATTTTAATAGGCTCTTCCTTAATCCCTCCTTATTATCCAACATTTTTGCTTATCCAATGTTCTGCAAGCCCATTTATGTTGGATAAGTGAGACTGTACTGTAATATGATTTCACATAGGATTTGTGCTACATTAGAACAGTAAAGGGAAATATCACTTAAGTAAAATAAACATTACGGAGCCCCAGATGGCACAGCATGTTAAAGTGCTGAGATGCCGACCACATGACCTTGGAGGTGTCTACGGACAACGCCAGCTCTTCGGCTTAGAAATGGAGATGAGAACCAACCCCCAGAGTCGGATACGACTGGACTTAACCTCAGGGGAAACCTTTACCTTTACCTTTAAAATAAACATTACGGAGCCCCTGGTGGAGCAGCATGTTAAAGCGCTGAGCTGCTGAACTTGCGGACTGAAAGGTCAGCAGTTCGAATCCAGAGAGCGGAGTGAGCACCCGGTGTTAGCCCCAGCTTCTGCCAATCTAGAAGTTCGGAAACATGCAAATGGTGGGAAGGTAACGGTGCTCCATGCAGTCATGTTGGCCACATGACCTTGGAGGTGTCTAAGGACAATACCGGCTCTTATTTAAATATTCCTCATTTGCCTTATAAATAACTAGGCTTCAGAGAGTATGGCAGCCATTCCTGACCATTTTCAGTCAGCGTCCTCCTCCCTTTCCTAGATGAAAGTGGCAGTTAAAACTGTTTGTCTCTACAGCAAGCTAGAGACAGCAGCCAATCAGAATTCTGGCTCCTGGCTGGCTCAGCCAATCAGCTGTCGCCACATGTCTTTCCAGTCAACTCATTCCATCATGGTGTCGTTTTACAAACTCTCACAACCTAGAATAAGAATCTGAGGATAACACTGTGACGATCTTCCTTTCCTTCCAGCCCATGAATGATAGAAGACTGATTATAGGAAAACAAATCTGTTCTATCCTGGTTCTCTTACCCTGAAAGCTGGCCTTGAACCAGGAAAAAAAACAAATAAATAAATAGACAAGAGGTGGCTGCTTTTCTGTAATTAAGTCTCATGGTGTGTCTTCAGATTGTGCTTTGATTTGAAAATAAGTTCCCATCTGGACTTAGCCCCAAACACACGAGACCATCTAAAGATCTCCAAATAATACAAGAAAACTGATGCCTGCCTGGTGTCTAACGTCTGATGGATGACTATATTTGGCAAGAGGAGAATTCGGAAATAAACACAGCCTAATATCAGTGATTGAGGAGAAAAGAGAAACAGCCTTCGGGAGATAACTTGGGATGAAGTCACAGAGTCAGCCGGTCTTTGTGAAAATGGCAAGAGCGGAGCAAACTCCCTGAAAAGACTGGAGCACCTTCAAGTCCTTTGCCAAAGCATCCTGGCATAAGGAATCAATCAGACTTCAAAAAGGCAGGAAATTCAAAGAGAAAGCCAAGATGGGTTCAATAAAGAAGCCCAAACAGTTTACGCAAACCTATGTCAAAAACCCAGTATTAAAAAGGTGGGGAGGAGGTAGGTAACCACGGGAGGATGTGCTCAGGACACGCTTCAAAGAACATTGTATCTGTTGCAAGTGCTAAAAATCAAGAGAAGGTATCCAAGATCCAACCCATGCACTAGGGTTCTCAAAAAAACTCCAGTTAACTAATGATAGATATGATGTTCAGGCGTGTATTTGCAGTAGAAATATTTCCTGAACGGCCAAGATTGAAAATTACAATAGAAGGTTCTCACAACACCTATTTGACTATTGCTTCCATTTGGATAAAAACAGAACCAATGGAAGAGGATGGTGAATACTTTTAGATGAATGAAATAATGTAAAAGCAAGGGATACACTTTTTTTTTGCACTACTGTCGAAATATAAAAGAGTCTACAGCCAAGTCTATTAATTCTTCCAAACTGGAGAATTTAGTAGACCTGCTGTAGAACCTCTTATTGTTACGAGTCAGACGCCAGCCAATATAAACAACTCAGTTTATTGCAAAAACAACACAAAAGAGCCTAAGAAACAACCAAAAGGAGGCTCAAAACACTTTCTCTTCAGTGTGAGGTAACAATGTCCAAAAAGAACTCAAAAGACCCAAACTTGGGATATAATCTGGATTATCCTGGGAAATAATCCAGATTAAAACAAACTTAGTTGAAAAGGCTGGAAAGTCGCTCCACCTGCTGGTTGGAGCTAAACAAACACATGAAAGCTACCAGCAGTAACCCACAGTGACCAACGGCCACACAATGCCCCAAAACGTTGCTAAAGCAAAACCACGTTGTAAAGGAGAAATCACAGCTGCCATGTCCGGTCCGTGTCGTTAGGGAGAAGACACAGGCATCGAGTTCCAGTCCAAGTCGTCAGGGAGAAGTCACAGTCACCGAATTCCAGTCCAAGGTAAACACAAAGAGCCAAAGCGATGGAGGCAAGCCGGCAGCTAATGCATAAAACCAACACAAGACAATCCAGTGCAAACCCACACAATGCCAGCCCCCGTTGCCACTAAAAACCCGGGTTAACACTTACGTCCCAAAGCAGTCTTCCAAACACATCTTCTGAAACAGAGATCCCGAAAAGCGCCCAACAAAACACCTTGCCGATTGCAAAGTTACATTAGCAACAAACCTACTTTTATCTACAAGTCCTCCTCTGAACTTGAGCCAGTCAACGCCCCATCCACAGCTGGTTGCTGCAAATCCTCATCAGAGCTGGAGTCAACGCCCCACCTCCAGCTGCAGCCCTTCTATGATATCTCCAGCCAGACCACCTTCTATCCAAACCCATAACTCCCCAGGATCCATCTGTATCTTCTCCGTGCCATCCCTCAAATGTACCACTGCTTGTGGGCTCCTCAAGAATCTCCCAGATCCCCTGAACCTTAGTCCAATCCATCACCTCACTCCCAGAGTCTGACATCCCATCCTCCTGACTCCCAGTCCCACAATCCCCTTCAAAACCCTCAAAGGTATCATCATCAGAGGGCTCCATAAGTATTTCCCAGATTCTCTTCCTTTGTTGCTCCTCATCGGAGTCTTGCTCACAGGCAGTTTTCCTGCCTCTTCTAATACAACTAGTAGGATCTCTACTTGAAGACTCCATCACAACACTTATAGCCTTGCCTCACCTTCCTTTTTTCTTTCTTTTTTCTTTTCCACCATGGGACTAGGAGGGCAACCCTACATCCATTTCCCCTTGTTACAAAGTGCTCAAAGTGGCTTACTCCATAGTAAATATGGGACTTTATCACTGAAACTCGACTTCATAATCCCTGTCAAATCATGGTGTCAGGAGACCAACAACTTCTGGAGATCCCTTACTTGGCATGATGAGGATTCAAGTCCAAATTAATTCACAAAATACAACCGTCAGCTCTTTAAAGCAAGCATTATTTTTCACTTATACTGTGGACACTTTAAATACACAAAGAATATAATATTAACCATGATTTTGGTGATCTATAGTTAGGTGCATTTACTCTGCAATTCAACTGTTATAGCTCAATGTCATGGAATCGTAAGAGTTATAGCTTGGTGGGGCAACAGCACTCTTGGGCAGATAAAGTTAAAGGCTTTGTGAAACTACAGCTCCCAGGATTCCACAGCATTGAGCCATGAGAATTCAAGTGGGTTTTTTAATGTCAGGAATGACTTGAAAAACTGCAAGTCGCTTCTGATGTGAGAGAATTGACTGTCTGCAAGGACGTTGCACAGGGGACGCCCGAATGTTTGATGTTTTTACCATCCTTGTAGGAAGCTTCTCTCATGTCCCTGCATGGGGAGCTGGAGCTGACAAAGGAAGCTCATCTGCGCTCTCCCTGGATTCGAACTGACAAACTTCAGGTCAGGAACCCAACCTTCACGTCAGCAGTCCTGCCGGCACAAGGGTTTAACCCATTGCACCACCAGGGGCTCATTCAAGTGATGTCAAACTATAGTTTGAGTCTACAGTGTAGAAGCACCCTTCGTCCTGCTTGGAATGGACAAACTGAGGCCCCTTCTACACTGTCCTTATATTCCAAGATCTGATCCCAGGTTATCTGCTTTGAACTGGATTATAGGAATCTCCACTGCCAAATAATCTGGGATAAGCAGATCATCTGAGATCAGATCCTGGGATATAGGGCAGTGTAGAAGGGGCCTGGAGCTGCTGAACTTGCTGACTGAAAGGTCGGCAATTCAAATCTGGGGAGCGGAGTGAGCTCCCACTGTTAGCCCCAGCTTCTGCCAACCTAGCAGTTCGAAAACATGCAAATGTGAGTAGATCAATAGGTACCACTCTGGCAGGAAAGTAACAACGCTCCATATAGTCATGCCAGCCACAAGACTGTGGAGGTGTCTACGGACAATGCCGTCTCTTTGGCTTAGAAATGGAGATGAGCACCAACCCCCAGAGTCGGACACGACGGGACATAACATCAGGGGAAAACCTTTACCTACTATCGTGTTTCCCCGAAAATAAGACAGTGTCTTATATTAATTTTTGCTCCCAAAGATGTGCTAGGTCTTATTTTCAGGGGATGTCTTATTTTTCTATGAAGAATTCACATTTATTGTTGAACAAAAAATGAACATTTATTATCACAAACCATCATAACCAGACAAACTGTGAATCCTATCAAGAATTTCTTGTTACTACCATTACTTCCATGTATAACTAGTATGTACATTTACCAATTCTGCATGTTCTGGTGTTCTGTTTGGCAGGTGCTGGGCATGCTTCCAAACAAAAACTTTGCTAGGTCTTACTTTCGGGGGAGGCCTTATATTTAGCAATTCAGCAAAACTTCTACTAGGTCTTATTTTTCGGGGATGTCTTATTTTCGGGGAAACAGGGTAGTAGGCTCCTGAACATTTGCGACAAACAGTTCTAAATGTCACGAAACCTGGACCCAATCCAGTCAATGGAAGCAAAATAAAATGCAATACTGGAACTCCTCTATGACACTTATTCAAATTTTTGCAAAATCTAACAAAAGCATTTTCCCCCCTGAAAAGTGGGGGTAAAGGGAGAATAAACCATTAAACTATGAATCAAGAAATGAGACGTATTTTTTGATCAAGGAGCATATTTACTTGTTTAATTGTGTGTGTGTGTGTTTTTCCGCCTCTTCTTGGCCCAAGTTTCCCCTCCGAAAGCCGGCGAGGGCATGTGCTTATTATCTCCGAGAGCAGCTTAGGCACATTGCAACCTGAACTCCTAGGATACTTGGGTTTGGAAAAACCAGAGGAAGGAGGGAGGGAATTAATAGGAGGCAAAGGCGGAGGGGGAGCAAGAGAGAAATACCCTGGGCCTGGCTCTGCTACTTTGATTCAATCAATTACCATTATCTTTCCTAACAGCTCTCTCTCTGGTTTCCCTGCCTCTCCGAACCAGTTGTGTTTAACTTTCTTTGCCAGTTGTCAGATTTCTGGCGGAGCAAAGCCGCCGGTTTCTCTCTCTCTCGGTGCCGGGGCCCTTATCAGCGCCGTCCCAGCACAGCTGTCAGGGAGACCCTCACTCTTTCCACTTTATCTGCAAGAGCAGACCTCTGCCTGGCAAGAAACAGGCCAAAGCGGCTGCTCAGCCGTCCCTGGGAACCGAGGCCTGGAAACGGCGTTGTATTACTCCCACCGTCCGTGGGGAGTTCATTACTCAGCCCCGGTTCTCCCACTTGTGAGCCAAAGAGCAAGCCAGCGCATTCCAAGTCCTCTCCATCGGAGCTTCATCATTAAAACTCCAAAACCCTTCTGAAGAAGAGGGATAAAAAAAAAAACAGGGAGAACAAAACCGCAAGATTCAGATTAATAAAGCATTTGTTGGTTTCTGCAGAAACTTAGCAGAGGGGGCCCCTTCGGAAAAGCCACCAGAGACCCGCCGCAGCTCCAGTAATTTTCTGTTATATTATCTTTCTTGTAAAAATACCTCCCCAGACAGAGCCCCCAATGGGGCTCAGATATCACCGTGACTAACCGAAATCAATGTGCGCTCACCTATTGACATTTTTACATAGTTTTTGGATTTAGTATCCGGCCCAAAACACAATCAAATCTTCTGCCAAGGAAATAACAGGCACTTAGCTAGTCAGCTATTAGTGTTACAAAGGAAAAAATGTGGGCACCCAAGGGAGATGGGAGAGACGGCATTGACGTCAGGGGTAATTGGGTGTCTGAGAGAAATTGCCAGCGGCTGGCCAAAACCCCCGGGGGCTCCCACAAAGCCGGAGTTGCAACTCTAATAAAGGAAAGTAAATTCGAGAAAGCAGCCTTTGCTGCAAAGAGAGCCGAGCGGGAACCAAAAATATCCCCCCTTCTTTCACTCAATCTCTTTCTCTCGTGCACACGTATGCTCTCGCACACAAGTATAACCATCGCCATAAAGAAAATCTGAGTTTTGCTTTGGCACATCTGTTTTGGACAAAAGTGGCTCCGACTTTTTTTATTATCACGTCTCTTTTTCTCCCCTTTCCTTGGATTTTTATGTCGCACCGTATGCTCACCATACACTTTGATGAACCAGAACTCAGGGCTTTCCAAAATAACTCCTATTTTTACTTACTGAAGCACAAAACAACAACATCAACTCCAAAAGCTGTTCAACGTTATTTGGGTGTCGTTTCGCTCCTGTTTGGTTTGTCTGCTTCTGAGAGTTGTTCCAAAACAATTCCGTAAATATGGAAGTACAGTAATTCTCGAAATAAATGGGAGGAAAAAAAAATCACAGCAAACCGGAAGGCACGTGTCACTACAATTTCAGGGAGTAGCACTTTAATTCCAACTATACCACATCCACAAAGGCTCGTGCTAAAATAAAAATTGGTTCATCAAAAAGGTCCACCACATTTGATTTTTGTTTCCTCCACTCCCTTCCTTTTTTATGTTTTTAGATTATAATATAATAATAAAACTCCAAAATCAGAACAGCAAATAAGGAGCAGCACTCTGAAAACAGAAAAATTCCAGATATGAATCAATCAGGGGCAGCTAACGACTCTGAAAACAGCACTCTGAAAACAGAAGAATTCCAGACATGAATCAATCAGGGGCAGCTAAAGACTCTGAAAACAGCACTCTGAAAACAGAAGAATTCCAGACATGAATCAATCAGGGGCAGCTAACGACTCTGAAAACAGCACTCTGAAAACAGAAGAATTCCAGACATGAATCAATCAGGGGCAGCTAAAGACTCTGAAAACAGCACTCTGAAAACAGAAGAATTCCAGACATGAATCAATCAGGGGCAGCTAATGACTCTGAAAACAGCGCTCTGAAAACAGAAGAATTCCAGACATGAATCAATCAGGGGCAGCTAACGACTCTGAAAACAGCACTCTGAAAACAGAAGAATTCCAGACATGAATCAATCAGGGGCAGCTAACGACTCTGAAAACAGCGCTCTGAAAACAGAAGAATTCCAGACATGAATCAATCAGGGGCAGCTAAAGACTCTGAAAACAGCACTCTGAAAACAGAAGAATTCCAGACATGAATCAATCAGGGGCAGCTAATGACTCTGAAAACAGCGCTCTGAAAACAGAAGAATTCCAGACATGAATCAATCAGGGGCAGCTAACGACTCTGAAAACAGCACTCTGAAAACAGAAGAATTCCAGACATGAATCAATCAGGGGCAGCTAAAGACTCTGAAAACAGCACTCTGAAAACAGAAGAATTCCAGACATGAATCAATCAGGGGCAGCTAATGACTCTGAAAACAGCACTCTGAAAACAGAAGAATTCCAGACATGAATCAATCAGGGGCAGCTAACGACTCTGAAAACAGCACTCTGAAAACAGAAGAATTCCAGACATGAATCAATCAGGGGCAGCTAACGACTCTGAAAACAGCGCTCTGAAAACAGAAGAATTCCAGACATGAATCAATCAGGGGCAGCTAACGACTCTGAAAACAGCGCTCTGAAAACAGAAGAATTCCAGACATGAATCAATCAGGGGCAGCTAACCACTCTGGAAACAGCACTCTGAAAACAGAAGAATTCCAGACATGAATCAATCAGGGGCAGCTAACGACTCTGAAAACAGCGCTCTGAAAACAGAAGAATTCCAGACATGAATCAATCAGGGGCAGCTAACGACTCTGAAAACAGCGCTCTGAAAACAGAAGAATTCCAGACATGAATCAATCAGGGGCAGCTAACGACTCTGAAAACAGCGCTCTGAAAACAGAAGAATTCCAGACATGAATCAATCAGGGGCAGCTAACCACTCTGAACAAAGGATTTCCCCAGGCCAGGAGGTGAAGCTTGGAAGGCCATTTAATGCTAATGCAGGTGATTAATTACAACATTCACACTGGCCTTCAACAGACAAGAGTTTTTCCCCCCACCCAGGAACTTCCACAGATATATAAACCTTCCTTGCTTACTTTCTCCAAACCTCACAACCTCTGAGGATGCCTGCCATAGATGTGGGCAAAACGTCAGAAGAGAATGCTTCTGGAACATGGCCATACAGTCCGGAAACACACAACAATCCTAATAAAACTTTATTTTTATCTTCCCACCATCTCCCAGAGGGACTCGGAGCGGCTCACAAAACACTCAAGGTGTGACACAAAATACAAAATACAACAAGTGCAAAACAAAACATAGGCCATAAACAGTCGACACAATGTCATAAATTCACAGTATGAAACTGACAGAAAAGTTTCCTTCTCTCAGAAACCAACACAGATTTTTAAAAATTGTGTCAGAAGTGACTTGAGAACATGCTGCAAGTCGCTTCTGGTGTGAGAGAATTGGCTGTCTACAGAGATAATGCCCAAATGTGTTACCATCCTTCTGGGAGGCTTCTCTCATGTCCCCGCAAGCTAGAGCTGACAGGCGGAAGCTCACCCCATCTCGCGGATTCGAACCGCCAACCTTTAGGCCTGAAACCCAACCTTCAAGTCAGCAGTTCAACCGGCACAAGGGTTTAATCCATTGCGCCACCACGGCTGAAATGGCAGAAAGTCATCAGTTCAAATCTCACCTCTTGAGGCAAATGTCCTTGAGGCAAGCGTGAATGTTGTAACTGGCCACTTTGATTAGCATTGAATGGCCTTGCAGCTTCAAAACCTGGCTGCTTCCTACCTTTGTTCGGAGGTGTTAGCTGGCCCTGATTGATTCATGTCTGGAATTCCTCCGTTGAAGCTGCAAGGCCATTCAACGCTAATAAAGTGGCCAATTGAAACATTCACACTTGCCTCAAGGATATATAAATTGTACTTGCTTAGTTTCCAACGGACCTCACAACCTCTGAGGATGCCTGACATAGATGTGGGCGAAACGTCAGGAGAGAGTGCTTCTGAAATATGACGATACAGCCTGGAAAACTCACAGCAACCCATTACTGTTATTGTTTGTTGCCTGCCTCTCCTAACAGTTCAAGGCAGGTTGTTGTTGTTATTATTATTATTATGATTATGATTATTATTATTATTATATAATAATAATAATAATAATAATAATAATAATAATAATAATAATAATAATAATAATAATAATACAAAATCCAGCATATCTATCTTGTTTGCTGTGTCATACAATAATAATTATAATAATAATAATAATAATAATAATAATACAAAATCCAGCATATCTATCTTGTTTGCTGTGTCATACAATAATAATAATAATAATAATAATAATAATAATAATAATAATAATAATAATCCTAGACACTTGGGAAGTGTTTGACTTGTGATTTTGTGATATGAAATCCAGCATATCTATCTTGTTTGCTGTGTCATAATAAAATAATAATAACAATAATAATAATAATAATAATAATAATAATAATAATAATAATAATAATAATCTTTCTTTTTTATGTCAGACATATAACAAAACCAAGTCACCCAAACACGATAATAAACCTAGCAGAGGGAGGAAATGCTTATTTCACCGGCAACAACAGATACCAGTTGTATACTGCAGATACCAATACTAAAAGGACTAGCATTTGTTTGTTATTCATATAGGAAAAAATGTAAAAAGTTTCATCACTTTTCAAGATTACTTTATCAAAGCTTCACAGGGGGAAAGGAACATACTTCCAAAGCAACTCATCAACCTGCGCTGAAGCCAGGCTTCGAGAGCTGAAAATAAAAATTCTTTTTAAAAAAATCATTATAATAAAACCCTTAGACATTCCGTTGTAAAAAGATTATATCACTTGTCTTCTCTCCTCCTGTTGTGCCTGCTATTGCGGATGATAACAATTCACTACCAGGGAGGTCCCCAAAGATCAGGTGGCCATATATATGAAATACAAACTGCCATAAATGAGTGTTCAGGTTTAGGCTGTTTTTACGGCCAATTCACGTCACTCTCTTAATGATCAGATAGGTTTTGTTGTCTGAAAGCAGTCAGCTGCTTTCCCTTTGTTTTGCTCTTAGAAAGAATGGAAAAATCATATTGCATACCAACTGGATCCATTAGGCAAGGACTGTACTATTAACTTTCTACTTTCCCAACTTTGCAGCTCCTTTTAAAATGTCCCAGTTTCCGGTTGCCACTCCTCCCTCCTTTGTCCTCAGCTTGGTTCAATTGCATTGAATTCCAAATGCAAAATTATCGTATATACTTGAGTATAAGCCGACCTGAATATAAGCTGAGGCACCTAATTTTACCACAAAAAACCTGGGAAAACACTGACTCCAGTATAAGCCGAGAGTGGTAAATTTCAGAAATAAAAATAGATACAGTAGAGTCTCACTTATCCAACACTCACTTATCCAATGTTCTCGATTATCCAACGCATTTTTGTAGTCAATGTTTTCAATATACAGTAGAGTCTCACTTATCCAACTCTCACTTATCCAACGTTCTGGATTATCCAACACATTTTTGTAGTCAATGTTTTCAATACATCGTGATATTTTGGTGCTAAATTCATAAATACAGTAATTACTATATAGCATTACTGCGTATCAAACTACTTTTTCTGTCAAATTTGTTGTATAACATGATGTTTTGGTGCTTAATTTGTAAAATCATAACCTAATTTGATGTTTAATAGGCTTTTCCTTAATCCCTCCTTATTATCCAACATATTCGCTTATCCAACGTTCTGCCGGCCCGTTTATGTTGGATAAGTGAGACTCTACTGTATCGTGATATTTTGGTGCTAAATTCGTAAATACAGTAATTACTACATAACATTACTGCGTATTGAACTACTTTTTCTGTCAAATTTGTTGTCTAACATGATGTTTTGGTGCTTCATTTGTAAAATCATAACCTAATTTGATGTTTAATAGGTTTTTCCTTAATCTCTCCTTATTATCCAACATATTCGCTTATCCAACATTTTGCCGGCCCGTTTACGTTGGATAAGCGAGATTCTGCTATACCAATAAAATTACATTAATTGAGACATCAATAGGTTAAATGTTTTTGAATATTTACGTAAAGCTCAAATTTAAGATAAGACTGTCCAACTCTGATCAAATCATTATTCTCATCTTCTTCAATGTAAATGTGCTTATGTATCCTTTTAATAATAATAGAGTAAAATAATACATGTAATAATAATAATAATAATAATAATAATAATAATAATAAATACAGGAAAATAATACATTTAATAATAATAATAAGATCAGAGTGAAATAATAAATGTATTAATAATAATAAAAAATAGAGTAAAATAAATGTAATACTAGCAACAATAATAGAGAAAAATAATAAATGTAATAATACCAATAATAATAGAGAAAAATAATGAATGTACCATATATTCTCGAGTATAAGCTGACCCAAATACAAGCCAACCAGGACCCTCACCCGAGTATAAGCCCAGGGAGGCCTTTTCAGTCTTAAAAAAAGGGCTGAAAAACTAGGCTTATACTCAAGTATATACAGTATGTAATAAACTGAAATATTTATTATTATGTAATAAAATAAACTTATTATTATTATGTAATAAAATAAATAATGTCCCTGGAGTCATAGTGGTTTAAACCGCTGAGGTGCTGAACTTGCAGACTGAAAGGTTGGCAGTTCGAATCCGGGGAGCGGGGTGAGCTCCCGCTGTTAGCCCCAGCTTCTGCCAACCTAGCAGAGATATAAACCCCACTTGCTTTGTTTCCAACAGACCTCACAACCTCTGAGGATACCTGCCATAGATGTGGGCAAAACGTCAGGAGAGAATGCTTCTGGAACATAGCCATACAGCCTGGCATAATATTATGATGATATACCAGAAGAAGACAACATGACTGTATTTCAATAAACACAAAATTTTGTATATGAATACATGTAGATTGTGTACATTGAAAAATAAGGCATTCTTTGGAAAATTAGCCCTAATGTGACTTTTGGAGCAAATATTAACATAAGTCCTAGTATTGTAAATAAAGTTGTTGTTATTATTAGTATTATTAGTATTATTATTAGTATTATTCGTATTTGGGGAAAATATGATAGCTTGTATTTTTGGGTTGAAACCTTCAAAATCGAGAGCATTATAACCAGAGCCCCTGGTGGTGCAGTGGGTTAGAACTGCTGAACTTGCTGATTGAAATGTCGGCAGTTTGAATCCGGGGAGCAGGGGTGAGCTCCTGCTGTTAGCCCCAGCTTCTGCCAAACTAGCAGTTTGAAAACTTGCATATGTGAGTAGATCAACTGGCAGGAATGTAACAGCGCTCCATGCAGTCATGCCGGCCACATGACCTTGGAGGTGTCTGTGGACAACACCGGCTCTTCTTAGAAATGGAGATGAGCACCAACCTCCAGAGTTGGACCCGACTAGACATGACGTCAGGGAAAAATCTTTACCTTTACTATCTATCTGTAGTCACTATCGTCCCAAAAAATAGCATTTCATATTCAACTCACTCAGCTGTATTATAAGCCAAGGCTTCCACACCATGCAATTATAGTGCTATCGCTCCACTTTAACCTGAATGACAACATCATAGGTAACCCAGAGATCTGCATTTTAAGGAATGGGATTTAAATCTCCCAACCAGAAACGGCTCTCGTGCCTCCCCACAAAGTACAAACTCCTAAGATTGCATAGGATTTAACCGCAGTCGTAAA